>NW_009203404.1:24131-29124 GCF_000690835.1 Fulmarus glacialis | reverse complement strand
CTGAGCAGACGTCATATGATATGGAATATGCATTTGGTCAGTTTGGGTCAGCTGTACTGGCTATGTCCCCTCTCAAGATCTTGCCCACCCTCAGCCTACTGGTGAATGGGGAATGTTGGAGAGACAGCCTTGATGTTGTGCGAGCACTGCTCAGCAGTAGCCAAAACATTGGTGTGTTATCAACACCTTTCTAGCTACCAATACAAAGCACAGCACTATGAAGGCTGTTATGGGGAAAATTAACTCTATCTCAGCCAGACCAAATACACTGTGTCTTCTTTGATGGGTTTCTCTCCCTGTCTTCATTTTCTGTCTCATAATTCTTACTTCTCCACAATATATGTCTTGATATTTCCTCATGAGACTTCCCCCATAAGGACACCAAAAATGGCACATGGCAAGCTTTTTATACACCAGAAAACCTCTAGTACAATCAACATAAAATATGAATCCAGTGACCCTCCATTAAATTCAAAGGGTTTTTACCAATACGTAGGTAATGAATACACAAGAAAATTATGACATGTGTAAGAAAATTATGACGTGTGTAAGAAAATTGCCTGTTCATCAGTAAGTAAGACAAGAACAAATAATACTAGGATATTTGTGGAATCTGGAGCAAGGAAGACTCATTCTCAATGGAAAAGGATAAGGTTATGGAACTTTAAACAAGCTAGACATATGTAAGTCCATGGGGTCTGATGGGATGCAACCATGAGAGCTGAGGGAATTGGCTGATGCCATTTTTTACCTTTGAAAGGTCTGGGTGATCCAGAGAGGTTCCTGAAAACTGGAAGAGAGCAAATGGTACTCTTGTCTTCAGGAAGGGCAAGAAGGAAGATCTGAGGAATTACAGGCCAGTCAGCCTCATCTCAATCGCTGGGTAGGTAATGGAGCAACTAATCCTGGAAAACATTTCCAAACACGTGAAGGACAAGAAGGTGATTGGGAGTTGTCAGCATGGATTTATGAAGGGGAAGTCATGCCTGACCAACCTGATAACCTTCTGTAATGAGGGGAGAGCAGCGAATGTTGCTTATCTTGACTTTAATAAGGTGTTTGACACTGTCTCTCACAACATCCTCACAGATAAATTGACAAATTATAGAATAGATAAGAGGACAGCAAGGGGATTGAAAACTGGTTGAACAAGTAGGCCCAGAGCATTGTTATCAGCAGCACAAAATCCATTTAGAAGCAAGTCAGAAATGGGACAATACTGTTCAACATCTTTATTAATGACCTGGATGATGTGACAGAGTGCACCCTCAGCAAGTTTGCAGGTGGTACAAAACTGGGAGGTGTGGTTGGTACACCAGACAGGTGTGTTGCCATTCAGAGAGACCTGGACAGGTTGGAGAACTTGGCAAAGAGAAATCTCATGAGGTTCAGTGAAGGAATATGAAAAGTCCTGCCCCTGGCAAGGAATAACCCCATGCACCAGTAATCATGAGGGGCCAACTGGCTAGAAAGCAGCTTTGGAGAAAAAGACCTGAGAGTCCTGGTGGACATCAACTTGAACATGAGCCAGAAGTGTGCCGTTATGGCAAAAAAGACAAACGTCATCCTGGGCTGCATTAGGGGGAGCATTGCCAGTGGGTCAAGGGAGGTGATCCTTCCCCTCTGTTCAGCAGCAGTGAGACACATCTCACTGAGTGCTGGGTCCTGTCCCTCACGTAAAAACTGACATATTGTAACACATTTTCCTACTTTTAAAAAAAAATCATCATTTCATAGGATTTTTACCACCTCCAGATAGTATCTCATGTCTTTTTTTTGTAGTCTTCCTATTTTTTCTAATTGCTTTAATTAGTTAGTTAGTTAGTTTTAATTCTTATTGCTTTACTCATTTAAAATCCCATTTGCCATTGAAATTTATACCCTTCAGCTATATATAGTTTTTCAACACATTGAATTTCTGTGGTTACTGAGCGAAACTACATATTACTAAGGACCACTTTTTTTTTTTTTTTTTTTATGGCCTCTATTTCATACCAGCAAATTGTTTAAACACTAGAAGTGTTTAAATACCTAAGTACCTGATTGTGCCCATATATCAGGTGTGTACAGAGGTAAATGCTTCAATTGCTTCATCAAATAAATTACAGGTAAAAACTCTACCTGCAGGATTACAGAGAAAAAGACCAAAGGTCTGCTAAGTTGTTGAACTCATGAAGTTATCCCATGCATCTGAAAATAGAGATAAAGAACCCCCAAAACCCTAAACTTTGTGTATAGGTCAAGTGATAAGTAACAGATGGTAACCTGCACATTTGTTTTCCTAATTTCAAGTTTAAAATATGTCAAGTGTGAGAAAGCACAGAATATCATGAACTGAACTATTTTCAGTGAAGATCTCAAAAGTGCGGACTTCTAATAATTATTCCTAGAGTTAAGCTATATTTGTTATGTCTCTCTCTCTTTCTCCATTCACAAATAATCAAGTCAACTCTGGACTATGCTGGTGTAAAAGCAAAGCAAAAATAAAAGACAGCTTTAATGACGAGCTGTTGCCTTGAGAGACAGACTACCAAGGAGGGACAGCGGAAGCTGAACTGCAAGTGCTACAGATAAATCTCAGACTGGACCTGTGAACACTGGAGAAGCTACTGGACTTACATCTCGCTCTAAACATCTGTTACTGATTGCAGTTTGATACCTAGACCTGTTTGTAGGCAAGTCATTTAATCAGTTAAGTCAAATCATTGATTAACATCATGACATTCAGGGCCTGAGTAGGCCACATCCCATCCTGCTTACTATGGGGTATCTTTGAAGGTTGCACTCTGCAGCAGAAATCTGAGAAATACCTTGGAAACAAATCCAGGCGGATTTAAACCTGAATATATGGCAAATACATGTAAGTATTGTTCTCCATGAAGGGACCGCCCACTCAATGTACCAGATAAACTTTATCCTTGCTGAATTTACAGAGCCCTGAATCCTGAATATCTTACTTTCTGAAAATGACAAGTTTTTTGCCCATCTCTTTTTTAGAAACAAGGGATGAAATCTATGAAGTGGATTTTCCCTACTCTTCCTAGCTTAAGGGGATGATAGCTGTGTCAAGGACACTTTGCTAGGCAGGAAACCACGAGGTGCCCTGAATGGGTGTGATTTTCTGAAGTTGAGTGTCTCTGAGAAGTTAGTAACTAAAGAGTGCATGAGAAAGCATGCCTTCAAAAGGGAAGGGTATAGGAATGGGGAGCTTAGGACTGCCCTGTTTGCCAGGGCTCCCTCCCTTTTTTTGCCCCTTGCTGCCCAAGGTGAGATGTGTTTTAATTCCACGGGAGCAGGCTGAAAGCTGCAGACGTCCCCTTCTCAGATGTATCCCCATGACTACAATCAGACACTTGTTTCTCTGCTGCTTTCCCAGACTAATGAATTTTGCATTCCTGACTAGGCAGCAGCTCAGCCTCAGGAGAAGGAACAGTAAGTGCCTCATTCGGATTATTCATGACATGATGGTTAGGTGGATTCAGCCCCCTGTAAGATGATCAGGGCTGGGAATGTAAACCTCTCATTTCCTTAGTGAGCGCTCAAACCGCTAGACTATTAAGCGTAAGACAGTGTCACCTTTACCAGATATCTTTCTCAGAAGAGTGCTAAAACACTCCGGATCCTGAGAGGGTGGAAGCACCTAACATTTTCTATTAATTTTCTACACTCTCAGTGGAAAGATAGACACTTAAAATAGGAGTGGATTGCCCTCTGCATATCTTTAGAGGCACTCTCTTTCTCCACTATGGTAGTCAAACTAACTCGTCAGCCCCCTTCTTGGGCCAAACACGTTTCTGTGCATCAATATCTAAATTAAGCACCTAGATGAAGTGCACAAGATTATATTCAGGGAAATTAAATCTCTTCAGACATGTCTACTATGTGAGGAGAGTGACATTTGAACTTACTTTGCCGGAAAAATCTTTGGGGAGTCCTGTGCAGAGACATGTGAGCACAACAGCATCACTTTTGACCCTGACAAATACTGAGTTGTTCAAATTTATTTTGCTTGGGTCTTGCTAGCTCAGGCATCCCTACACCATACCCCATTGCATGAGAAGCCTGAGAATAGCATTTGTGAACCTGATACCAGGAATTAAGCATCTAAATCCATACCTAATGTACGCAAGAACTAATGAGTTATTCAGAGGCAAAGGGCAGGCAGAGCCCCTGTCAACTTAATGAATATTTGGGGTACAAATGACCTCTGAAATCAGGCCATTTATTTTAACACCTAAAAATAGATTCAGATGTTTAATTTTACATATTCAGGTTGGAAAAATTTGGCTAGAGAGTAAATTAATTGCCTAAGGTCATGCAGCAAGTCAATGTATAATGAGAAAGTAATAATGAGTGAGGAAAAAAAGGTATTTTTAATCTCTGTGGATTTATTGAATCCCAAAACTCTCTCATAAAACTAAAAATGTTCTTGAATATATCTCTGTATTTTTTTTTTTTAATTGTGGCTTAACATTCTTATTTAAAATGCATTTTCTGAAAGTGAAAACAGTATTTTTCTCCTTGTTTAACCCTGATTGGTGGTATCTTCTTGTTGCTATGAAAACAAAAGGTTCAGTCAAATCTTCAACAGCAGATATTTTGTTGCATAGGTAGTTAATGAATGAGATATTTGATTACAAGGGGATAAGTAACCTCTCTGTAGCCTGCAATTAACATTTAACTTGATATGGCCAATAAGCCAAATGAAGGGACAGTAAACTGAATAAAAAGGATTTTTCTCTCATTAGGAGTTCATCACACACATATGCTAGCAAAGCACACTGTTGTGATCAGTGATTTTGTTTGCAGATTTGTATGAAGCTAAGCTTTCATCTGGTCAAAAAGAAATGAAAAAACCCACTTGCTCTGGAGAAAAACAATATTTTAAACTATTCAGATTTCATGTGTGTGAAGATAATTTATAACAGTCAAGTACATTATTAGGCAACAATATCTCAGGAAGTTAGTCACTCAGTTCCTGTTAAAATCCTGT
>NW_009203404.1:0-24100 GCF_000690835.1 Fulmarus glacialis | reverse complement strand
AATGCCTAATCTCCTCACATGCTTTCTAGTTTTAATGAGTTCTTGCTTACACACGGACACAGACACAGCGAATAGTATCTGCTATATCCTTTTCATGCAAATATAAGCTAAACCCTTAGGAATATACTCAGATTCAAAATATTAAAAATATCTGTCTAAAGCATTTACGCGGTCCAAAGTCAGCTGCACTATGCGTTTTTCCTAGTGCACAGAACTTCTCAAAGCTGTATATCACAAACAGAAACAAAGTGAAAATGGTCCCCACATTAAGGTTTGAGGATTGGGAAATACAGGTTGAATTTCTTTCACTGCTGCCAGCTTCCTGCATTACCTTGGCTATATCATTTATATCATGGCATTAAAGACCACACACTTTCCTTAGTTGAAAGAGAAATTTGAGTTTGCAAGATTAACTTTTTCTTGGTTTTAAGGTTGATTTTTCCTGCTATGAAGACAATTCTAAGAGAAAATGAAAACAAGCGAAAGCCCAAACTGCTAATTTCATGAAACCCTAGCTGATAGTATTAGGCAAATGAAGAATAATATCTGTCATAATTTTGTTATCTAGAATTCTGTAAATATTTTTTTTTTTCTAGTTAATCTCCCTGATCCTTTTCTTTTCTCTATATTTCTTCACCTACTCACTCTTTTCAAAATTTCTTCTTCTTTGTTGCAGGGCTCCCCGGGGAGGGGCCTCTAGTATTAGGAAGTGATTGGAATCACGCTGCAGTAAGGAATCAGTTTTACACGCTAGGCCTTCCATGCAAAGGATATGCAAATAGTCAATACCAATCGTTGCCTAAACATTTAAACGTTGTATATACTGAAGAGAAAGTACAAGAACTGCCACTTCTGTTATCTTTCAGGTTCACCATAACTGGGCTTTTCATCAAGGCCATGATTCTGCAGAAGGGATGCAACGCTTGGCTAAGATTCTTAGTCTTAATCAGTGAATGGTCATAAAATTGTTGACCACTGGCACCACTTCATTCTGGCATGTGAACCATATATGGCCTTGTGCTGGCTTTCTTTGCAGGAAGAGATCTCAGCAACCCAAAGGAAAATGAAGGTTCCTTTGTTCATACGCGACGGTTGCTTTGTTCATAAGCTGAATTTTCTCATTGTAACTGAATGTTCAGCACTGTTTTTACTGTGCTTTTATCTGTGAAAGATATGTCTTGTCTCAGAGCTTGTGAAAATGAGTATGTGCCCAAATTAGGTATCACCTCTCTGCTGTTATTTGTTATGAGTCATACTTGTCCTGGCAATCACTCCAAGACATAAGTGTTTGTTTAAACCACATCAGCCTGTTTGCTTAAATGAAACCAACAGCAATGTTTTCAGGGAGTTTAAGATGAAAATATGCTGCCTTACAATAGAGGAGTAAAGAAGGACTGGCATTGGGTAATAATGCTCAGTGTGGGGCTGCTGTGTGGTTTCTTTGGACCTGGTGAAGGTATCCTGTGGTTTCTGAGTTGAAGAAATAATTGACTCCCAATGATTCAGCCAGAGTGAGTATGGGGTACAAACCACTACCATTATGGTTATGAACATTATTGCTTACTCACAGCTTTACAAGTGAGTCATCATTTGTTGAAAGGAACAGAGAAATCCTGTGCTTTTCTCCATTCCCATCTTCTATTTCTTTTTATGCTTAAGCATTAAAATAGTTTTAAGTCTCATCTTTTGAAATCCGCCTTTAACTTTGTGTTGTGTCTGTCAGTGGGGGACTAAGCGCAAGATTGGACATAAACGTTTAAGAGAAAAGTACATCCAGTTGTGCAACTTGCTGCTAATACTGTCCTCGGTCCTTTGTGGTATCCAAAAAAAGGATACCAGGGCAGGATCCTTTGTCCAGTCAATAGCTGCGTTGAATTGGTATATGCTGAATTGTGTTTGTGGCACAAATTGTTGCGTCCCATAGGGAGACACAGACATGAAAATGGATTCCTTTTACATAAAACTTAGGGGGAATAATTCCACAGGATTAATTTTTCTATATTCTTAAAACCAATATAAGATCAGAAGGAAATAGATTTATAATTTATTTATAGTAGTAGTTAATGTTAAGAGAATGTGTGATTACAATATATTACAATATAATTTTAATAATATATTTTGTTACTTAAATTTTAACAAAATATAAACAAGCATACACGGGAAACTGTATCAGAGTGCAATGCATCTTTTATGTCATTGTCAGTGAGAGATTCTACCTTTATTGCTCTTTGATTATTTTCATATAAAATTCATGCTGTTTAGCAAACAAAATAATAAAAAAGAGTTGTTTTTTTTGGTTTTTTTTTTTTTTTCTACCTGCCACCACTGCAAACTAAATCTGGAATATGAAAGTGAAGCTACAAAGCTTTTTTTTTTTTGTTCATACCTCATTCCTGACAATAAATATTCTGAAGGGCAAAAGCAGTCTTAAATTACAGTATTGGCTTTCTTCTGTTTTACGAATTCTACTTTGGGTTTCTAGTGTAAGTCTATGCCTTCAATGGGGCTACACAGATGTATATGTCCAGGAGCATAATTTGTACACTCAGGCTGAAGAGAGAGCCTGCCACAGGAATTTAATGCTGTGGATTGATGCGTTTAAAAAAAAAAAAAAAATCCCTTTCTCGGAGCTCTCTGCTTCTGTAGGACTGTCAACGGTAAAAGGTAAAAGCTAGTCTATGTCAGTAAATAGATATTATGCTGAATACACACAGGAAAAGTCAGTGTGCTGAATAAAATAGGGGCATTTTTAGTTGGAGACATTAGAGTTGCAGTTTAGGCTTTCAACTCTACATGGGTCAATAGCAGTTATTAGTTCTATTCCATTAAATTCTTATACTAGTCTGCTCACCATACCACCCGCGTGCACAATATAAGTACTGCATGGTAGAATGCAATAAACATTGTGGTGGTGTGTTTCATTTCTTCTGCCATCATCTGTGCAGCTTAAGAGTATGACATGCAGTGAACATCCCATTGTTGACTTTGTTTTTAACCATATTAATATCAAAGGAATGTATAGACACATTGAGTCAAGATGCAATTTCAATTAGACAAGACAGGGTGAAGAAGCATGCTTTGTACTTGGTGAGGACATAGGGGAGACTTATAATTGCCCTCAGTTTCAGGGTTCACAGTTTCAAGCCGGCTTTCAAAAAACTTTGCTTCCCCTTCAGATGAATTTCACCCTGTGACGGGTCTGTGACGGAAAGACACAGCTCTCAGCTATTGTCTCCATACCAGAGCTTAGTTAATCTTCTAGCCAGACTGGTTCCAGGTCATTGAGTGCCTGAGAGAGATATGGTCTGTGACACTGACCATGACAGAAACCAGAGGCAGCTTTAGGCAGTGAGGCAATCAGGGGTAAATGCAAGCAAATGGAGTTTGCCCGCATTCATTGTGAGCAATATAGACTTTTACCCACTTCTTCCTGCCTTGGCTGAAAGACAAAACAAACTGGTGAGATTACCCCATTTCACCACAGGCTTTAGTCTTGTTCTACTGGGCAAAAGCCAGAGGCCTCAGTGGAAAACAAATGACAGCTTCACTGATAAAATTACAAATGAGAAAATTACCACGCTCTACACACTGCAGCTCCTTTTTCCTCTTCTGTATCTTTCTTCTCTTTTCCTCTGCAATCAGCAGCAGCACCAAAGGCTAGCAACACTCTGTGGTTTGCAAAGATCACTGCAAGCTGGCTGCCTCTCCAACAAAGTGGAGTATGCTGCAGGCACACCTGGCCAGCTGGTACGTGCTCCAGAATATACCCAGTTCACATCATGGGGTGGCAATGGCTCTGCTGTGGTTGAGGTGAGGAGGGAACTGGACAGAGGTAAAACATTTCAATCTACATAGGACTTTTTACTATTGGGTCCTGGCAACACATCGAAAACCTTAACTGTCATGTCACTTTGAAATTAATTTAAAGTTTATTGTTTACCCAGGACTTCAATATCTCAAAATGTTAAGTGTTTGCTCTTCATTTAGGGCATTGTCAGTATCCCCATCTCTACATGCTGTACAATATCACCCTCACATGCATGAAAGGATTGTCTTTACCGTTTTAAGTAAGTCCCTATAGTTTCTTCCTTCATTGTTCTAATATTACCTTTTAAAGCTTCTATATTCATCTGTATACAGAAACCAATGTCATTCACTGTAATTGCAGACATCACGAGAATAATATGAAATCTATATGAAATCATCCCACTCACACTTGTAAATAATGCGATTCTTATGTATATATGTAACTGAAGGTATAATTTCTCTTTGTATTTTTGTATCCAAAATTTGCTAACAAAACTTGCTTGCAGAGGCTGACACAGCATTGCACCTTTTCCTTTTCTTTGTGTGTATGTGTATATCACTATAATCTTGCTGAGCTGTAAATTAATCTGATCATAAGGTTATTTCTCATTCATTTCTTAAGTAGCAATAGTATACTTAAAATACACAAATAAAACAGTTGTTACCTCAAGGAGCTCAAAATTTGTGAAATAAATAATAAATAAGATAATAATTCCTTTAAAAATTTAATTTCATAGTGGCATGGCAAGGGCAATTACTTCCCATGATTTAAGGTTTGCCACCTGTACAAAAGAACTGAGTTGCCCATAAATATTTTAGAATGTAGGAGGTAAAAGCGTAAGTACTAGTAAGTATAATAAGTACAAAACAGGTCAGAAGGAAGAACATATAAAGAATTTTGTAGGAGAGAAAGTGTGGAGAGCCATGGCAGGAATGAAATGGAACTCAGGCTAATCTAAATTAGTCATCATACCCTTTATGACTGCAAATTATGAAATGGAAGAAGTTGATCACTACTAGAGATCATTGGAAAGAGAAATATGCCATTCCTTTGCTGTGTAATCTCATCTACTTTATTACATATAAAAACTATAGAAGTTTATGGATGATGTATATACTGTGTTACTGCAACATATACATCTAAACTAAACACTGAGAGGCTAAAAAAAGAAAAAAACAAAAATCAAAAAACAAACCCCACACCAAAAAAAGAATTGGTGCAGGGTTTAAATGGCTTATGTTTTATCTGAGTATATTTTTCCTTTTAATTTACGTAACCCCAATCTCATTCTTTGGTATCCCACTGCCACCAAGTGAGGAGGAAGCAAGGAGGTGGAGAATGCAGAGATTCAGTCCCAACAATTCATGCCTGGCTTTTCAGGCAACTCAAATCCAACTATAGGTGTTCAGGACAATATCAGTTTCTCTAGAACCTCTGCTATCAACCCATCAAAACCAAGATGGCTTAGGTACTGCTGTGCAAGGGCAGTTAACAGTTGACTGAGAGCTTTGCGAGCCTCTAAGGGTCTATGATTCAAATATTTGTCCAGCTGGGTCTCATGTGCCAGTTATGTGACAACATGCTCTCCTTTGTGAGTGCTCATACTTTCTGGTTCAACCAACTTGGAAAACAAACACAGAAACAGCTGTTGGGACAGCTAACCCTTTGGTTTCTCTCAATATATTTAACCCTTGTCTTCATGCCCTCCTGGAGCTGATGCAAAAACTTTTAGCTGTGTTTAAATGTTTTGAGGAATTAAAGTATTACACATTTCTGAGAAGAGTAAAGATACACGCTCATCTTTCCTAGCACCAGTAAGCCTATTCAGATTTGCTGCCATGCAGTAGTGAAGCATGTTGCTCTCATGGAATGTTAAAAGCTATTTGACAGGCTGCATGTCAGTTAAGCACATCATTTTATACACTTTCTATATTCAGTTTTAATATTGTATCTTTCTGTTATTAAAGGGTAAAAATCCTTTAGTATTAGCTTTTCTATTACATGAGCAAAGTAAATAAAGTAAAAACAATGAATCAGATACAGAGCAACATGTTCACATGAAAGGCATTAAAGGATGTACTATTTGATATTATTTAATATTTATACTATTTGATAACAGTTATTTCCTCCACAGGAAATATGAATAAGGAGACCAATGATAACAGCCACTGCACTACAGGAGAAGGCTTTCAGTACAGTTTATAAATCTTATTGTGCTGTTCGGGGAGCCCTAAAGGTACTCTATTGAAAACCTATAATGCATTAGAAGCCTTTCAATTTTATGCATTTAATGTTTCTCTTTGGTCTGCTCTGATGTGGAAAATAGGAAGCACAAACTTACACATTTTGAGTGCTTCTAGACTGCGATTCTATTGCTAAAGGTGCAATTTTATTGTTTTATTTGCAATACAGGACAAATACGTTCAATGAAAGTCAGTAAAGTAACAAACAGCCATTCAGCCATTGTGTGTTTTGGTAGAAACATGCCCAGTGTTCGAGAAATATGGTTCTGTCTTGTTGGTTAGGGATGTCACGTTTCTTATTTCCTGGATCCTTGTATGCTTTACCCCAACAAACAGATATGAAAATAAAAGAAAGAGATAAAAAAAAGCAAACTGAAGTGTTTCAGTACAGGAAAAAATAGTACAGAAAACCAGAACTAACAAAGAAAGTTTGCTTCACACTGAATTTGTGCCATTTTAAGTTTTAGTTTTTTAACCCATAGTATTGGTCTCTTCAAAGAAGTGAAATACTTTATCTTCTTGACAGAACAAATTGAGTGGAAAATTACATAAACCCCTCAGCAGATGTTCTTTCCCACATTGTTTGGGAATTTATCCCCATTACACAGTGCTTCTAAGGCCCACACCAAGCTAAATGGGGACATTAGCAAACTTGAAGATATGTTTAGGTGAGCAGTATGCAAATATTCTCTTACCATCTCCTCCTTATTTTTCAGTGCCAGTCAACTTCACCATGGTCTTCTAATATATTTCTATCAAGCGTATCTCTGTGTAGGTGCTAGACATATTATATCTCCATTGCAAATCCAATAAATGAGAACCTGCGCTTTTTCACTGAAGCAAAAGCCAAAGTCCAGACCTCTATAAATTCAGTTTGTTATAATGAATGGGTCTTGGAGTCAAAGCTGTCAGGCAACAAACAACAGGAAAAAATAAACCAAATCCAGTTCCTACTGCCTGCAACATATCTATAGCTGCACAGCATACTAATCTCTGCAAATCAGATGGCATCTTCAAAATTATAATGCACACCAACGAGTTAAGCATCTGTATAACAATAAGATTTGTCATTCATCGTTCAGTGAACAGCATAAGGCAACTTGCTGTCATCTAGTGCCAAGTGACATCTATCTAGATTGTCTGCCTGTCCATCTGACTCTAAACTCTGCTACAATCTTTGATCCATTCCTTTTTTTTTTAAATTCTTATTTTTTAATGCTCTGGTAAAGCATCCATGAGGTTTGTGAATGAAAACAATGACACATGCTATAACCAATGCACAATGAAAATCTATTCAATAAATATCCGTTATCCCTGTTTATTCATTAGCAAATGTAGTGATTTTCACCAATAGTCCCAGCAGAATAGTAAAGGAGATTTACTGCCCAAGCCCAAGAAGATACATCTGCAGCTGAGAAGTGCATGAAGAGATGCACAGGAATCTGGGGATAAATCAATAATCCCATGCTCTGGGGTGCATCCACAAAGAAATTAGAGACTACCTGCAGAGAAAAATGCCTCAGCTATTCTCCCTGTACTTCCTTGCCCCTAAAAATACATCGTGAATTGGGGCAGCAGAGAAAAGAGAAGAATTGCAACAAGAGATGAATGGTAGTGTAAGTTTTCTCCACTGGGATTAATTAGTCTTCCTTGGCCTAGGAAGAATGGCATAAAGCAGATTCATTGGATCTGAGAATTGGACAGAGCCTGATGGTTTTAAATAGAAGCAGTAATTTACACAGGAGAATAGTCAGGAGAAACGTGAATTCCTTCTACAACAGATAAATGTTGTTTGTGATGTTTCCAGTAACAGACCTAAAGGAGATAATTTTGGAAATGAACCATTACTGCACTGATTGGTGGCTACTCTGACATGATTCCTGGAATACTTTCTTGATGAGGTGAGATTACCAGTAACACTGGTGCAAAGAACAATAACACCACTACATAAAAAAGACATTTTCAATGGTATGAGTATCAATCTAGGGAAGAAGAAATAAATTTCTATTTAATTAATTGCAAGTGAGAATAGTTATCATGATCTTAATCTGATATTACTAGAGAGAAATACAGAAGATACATACTATGCTAAAAGAGATAGCAAAAGCAAATATATAAATCATTACATTCAGAGATCTCAGACATCCCTGTGGTTATTGGTCTAAGTTTTGCCAGCGTAACTGTTTGGGTCATTATTCTCTAGTAGAGCCTAGTTAAAAGGAGCTGTGTTAACAACGGTCTGTTCTTCACACAGTGGTTGCAAAGAGTTAATCCATCAGTGATGGATCTGATACAAGAGTTTTCCATTTTCCCTTCCCTCTCCCTCAGCCGCTCAACCCCTGAAGACCACAGGCCCCTCTGTTGCTCTGACTCAACCAGGCGGCCAGTTGCCTCCTGGGAAGCACTGCTGGAGGCTGACGATGCAATCACTTAACAGTCACAGATCCAGTTAAAATGGGTCATGTGAATGCAGTCAAACCATTTTTAGCAGTCATATACTTAAAGTAATATCCCACTCCCTGCCAATCTGGAGGTCCCAGATTGTTATCAAAACAGGCCTCTAGCTTAAGACCAAGAGGGTCTAAAAGAATAAGGAGGAAATGGTAAGCTTTTGCTATAATCTTTCCTATCCATAAAGCTAAAGAAGCCAAAAACTTCTGTTTGAAAAACTATTATAGAGGTTTACTAACGTCTCACATGCAACTTAATTAACAGAATAGCAATTGTTGACAGATGAATTCAGATGACACAACTCTTTTTTCGTTAGCAGAAGTTAATCAGTGTCTTCCTTTTATGGCCCTTGTATTGGGACAAATACAAGCCATAAAATTTTCAAGAACATTGAAGTCCTCAAAAGTGACCTAGGCTCAGATATGCAAAAGCATTTATGATATTTCTTCACTTCGTGTGGCAAAATCTAGGTAACTTGATCACTAAATCCTTTCATATTTGTGCACTTAATTTGGATCCACAAAAGCACTTGTGCTAAAGGCTACTGTTACTTTAGCTTTCTTAATACAGCTGTTTGCCTTCCTCACTCCAAGCTGAACAGCCAAATGAGTTTGATACTAGGGTCAGCATAAAACATATGGAAAGGCTTAGACTCTTGGGAGACAACAAAGAGCATGCCAAGAGATGCCTGCAGTAACGGATAGGAACAGTATGTCATACATCCTGGTACACTAAGGCATGCAGAAGGTAGCACAATTCTTTAGCCAGCTTTCATTGTTCTAAGCCATTTCTGGAAGTTTTCCAATGACTGTTAAATGTAAGAAGATATGCTTACTGATGAGTCCCTGATCCTTAGACCAGTGACCTAGACACTAGGCTATATGGACATGCTGCAGCCTTTGTCCGGCCACTGAGAACATTTTCTGAAAGAGTGGGTTGTTTCTCCAATGGTAATTTAAAGGTTACTGGTTTAAAATTTCAGATACCAGTTTAGCTGTCTAAGTAGGGAATTAGGTTGGATTTCCACACTGAAATAATTTTATGGACTTAACTCAAAGTACCTTACTGAATTGTTTGAAATACAGGACATAAGTTCTGTAGGAGAGTTTATATGTTTCTACCCTATGTTATTGTGTTTTTCAGTTTGGCCATGGAAAGAATGAGATAAACTTCAAGAATCTTATGACAAAAAGAAAATAAGTATTTGACTTTGTCCTGAAACCTTCATCCTTGCTGCAACACAGAATTTCTGTTAGCAAAGCCAAAAAAAAAAAAAAAAAAAAAAAAAAAAATATCTGAGCCCAGACTGCACTAAATAAAATGTGTACAGGATAATTTTGACTAAACATTATACAGTTCCTGAAATAAAAGTCATAAAAATAATAATTACCTATATTCTATGTATTAGATACTCAAATGGTAGAACTTAGCTCTACTGTCTTCCAAAGAGATGCCAGTTTTCACGACGTGAATCTGAATGTCTGCTTGCTCTTTCTTTCTTTTTTTTTTCCCCTTTTTTATCCTTTTTTTTCTTTTTTTTTTTCTTTTTTTTTTTTAGCTAGATCTTGGTCTAGCCAAAGGATAGAGGGAGCATTGACTGTAATGTGGAAATGCCTATAGTGGATATGATTTTCAAAACATATATGTCCCATTTTAAATACATTTAGATCTCTACAGAGCCTAAATCTGGCAAAACCAAAATTTTTTGAAAATGTGCTCCAGGTCATATAGGCGTGTTTTGAGAATTTTACTTACTCTACTCAGTGTATTTTCTCTACCTGTTCTGTAATAAGCAGTATTTTTTTTTGCCCACTTTAATATTCAGCATCCCTGAGGCTAGAAGATTATATGCAAACAATGTTAATAGCATAATTTCTCTCCATATTTCCAACACAGCCTGTCAATAAATCAGGTTTAAATAAATCCCAGTCCTCTAAGATAAGGCAATGTTTGTGATATCTCCAGTTACATTTTGGATATTTATTATATAATATGTGTAGCATGTAGCATTGGAAATGAGTTTTGGTAGATAAAAAGAAACAAAAATTCTATCCCCTATAACCTGGGACAAATTCATAGTTCAATAAACTTTAATATGGAGTTGATAGAGATAAGAACTCAAACTCAGTAGCATAATTTTTTCAGATATGGTCCAGGTGATGCATATCCCTGGATGACTTCAGTTTTACCCACCGTGGATACAACAGGAACTCTCTACCTTATCTGCTTCCGTACAGTAGCACCCTTAAAAACATCCCTTGACAGCTAATTGTTTGAACCCACTCTAGGCCTTTCTGTAATAAAAAGCAATAGCATCTTGTAGGACATTTGTTTTATCCGCAGCCCTTTAGCTAACACTCACAATGAAATCCTCCTCTGACTCTCAGTTGCAACTCAGACTTTTTCCAGGCACTGATAGAGGAATAAAAACATTTCTGGTCAGTACACTGGCTCATTGTCTAGCAGCCCTACAGCTACTGCAACACATATAGTTTTAGAGCTCATGCTGAGGACAGCCACTTAGTTTAATCCCTTGTCTGATAGCCACATCTTTAAGTATCTCTGTACCCAAACAGTAACCTTGGATTTTTTTTCTGAAACCTTCAGAGAGGAACCTGCTTTTATAATCTGCATTCAGCTGTGGGAGTGGGTACTCCAAAGTTACAAACCTGCACTCACCATTAATTTCTTTTATGGTCTCCAGTACAGTATTTAACTTCCCTGTCTTAGACAGCTGTCTCTTTGGGAGATATTTTTTTAGCAGCTGACCAGTTCATGGCAGAAAAAGATATGTTTTATTATGTCAATCGACTTCGATGGCTGAGTGCTGGAAGCATAACTGCAATCCAGTTGCTGTGCAGTGACATCTCTGACCACTACTGCTAAATGTAAAAATTTACACTACAGAACTGCTGCTATAGCCCTACTAGTGTGGTGGTCAGATGTAGGATATGCTGAATAGATATTGGTGGTGAATGTCTGAGATAACCAACCTGTGTAGTCGATAGCACTGTATATTAGCTCTTTCAGGACACAGTTCATGATGTCTTGAAGTAGGTGTCTGAAACAGAGGAGATAAATTACACCTCTGTTGGGTCTGCAGGGAGTCCAGGCTGATTAGTTTAAATGTTGATGTCTCTACTGTAGCTTCATAGCTACAGAATCACACGAAAAGAATGCCTGTACAGGAGTACTTATGACATCTCTAATGTAATCCAAACATGCAGATTTATCTTATGTTTATACAATTTTATCTACATCATGGTTGTTAGCATAGCCATTTTACCTGGAAACTGCATTTTTACACCCCAATTGTTATAACTATCCTAATAAACATTGCAGTGATTTTTGGCCTGGTTTCCTTGCAAGACACAATCAAAATGGATATTTTGAAAATAAAGACAAGCATTTTTTATGGAGTTTCAAAATAAGCATATTCTTAGGGTCAGGGTAGACAAAAGTATATTAGCCTGCCAAAAAAAGGACGTTTCTTAGGTTTATAAAGTTACTATTACTTTTTGAACTATGACTAAACATAATAATAACAAAAAAAAAAAAAAAAAAGGAAAATCTGAAGGCAGAAAATTAAACCAGTGAATAGCTATCTATCAGTCACGTCATTCTAGGATATAGTTAGTTGATATACAAGCACTCATATTGTCCATAAATAGTCAGGCATGCCACTTTGCCCAAAACTGTCAAAATATACTTTGGCTATTATTAGCTCTTTCTACTTCCACCATTTTATAAGAGTCTTTATCTCGTGTCTACAGGAGATAAACCCAAGCTAAGGATATGACATTTACATTCATATTTCATTGGCTGTAGCGACTGGGTAGATTTATTCTACACTTTGGGAGCATACAGTTAGAAAAGATTCCTACCGACTTCAGGTTTGCCGACACCAAAATCAGTTACTGAGGCTTGGCTTTCATACCAGGCTGAAAACCAAAGTAAAATAATTTCCTAGGAAGGCTATTCCATTTCCATTTCAATTTTACTAGTAAAGTCATGGGAACTGCTGTATTGAATCAGATCAGTTTTTCCTCTAATCCACAAACAGCTCTAACTGTGACTAATGCCAGTTTCTTCAAAGCAAAGTTTCAAGAAACACGGTAGTGAGCCCCTATTTAATTATCTGCCTGATGGATGGCTCCTTTTCCCTCCTCTTTAAATATCTGGTTATGCCTGAAGCACAAAATATTTCAATGTTTTCCAAAAGAGTTCCTTTAGTTTTGTTTTAACACTTTTCACTATAGAGCTATATGTTTTTGTTGTCCATATACATATCTAAATCCTTTTAAGGATTCCTCTGTTACAGTGAGTTCCATAGATAATTTTTTTTCCAAAATACACATTTTGATCCATTCTGACTTTTTGTTCCTGAATTGATTACCATTTGTTCTTGTATTCTGAGAAAAGGCAGATAGAATTTTACAAAATAGTGTTCAGTATGCCACAAAACTACACCAAAATCTTCTTTGTCCCAGTCCTATTTAAACTACATACTTTACTCTTCTTATTTACACTTCCTATACACTCTCAATTTTACCAGATCCAGAAGGAGAACTCCGACTAATTGTCATCAGTTTGGAAGAGATTTCCACTAAGTTAATGGAAAAATAGCAGTAGAGAATTTGAAGGAAAACACGAGTTATCTTTTTTCAAATTCTGGATGTCTTAGGTAAGGAATAGGTAGAAATCTGAAGAGAAAAAAGAAAAGGGATAATATGGGACAGGTAATGCTAAAAGTACACTGATGCAGTGAACTCTATCCTTCCTGCCCTAAACGTCAGATTCTGTCCTTCTCTTTTGAAGAAGGAGGTGCTCCCTTTGAAGAAGGGAACTCTTGTTTTCTTGTTTAATCCAGGAAGTCAGCGGGAACTCTCTTCTGGGAGCAGCAATGACAAGGGATGGGGTCTTCTGCCTTTGTATAGAAATTACAGAGACAGCAGTATGCTCTCCTTTCCCTTTACCTCTAGGACTATGTGTCTGGATGGATTGGCAGACTCTCTCCATCTTTTCCTTCTACCTCAAACAAAATATGTTGGCTTAGATGGGTGGGAATAGTGAAATAAATAGACAATATAGTTTGACCTTCTTAGGAGCACAAAAGTTTCCAACCCTCCATAAATGTAGGCAAATACCACATACTAAAATTCACTAGAAAGCTGTTGTGTCTTTCCTGGTGAGGACTGTTGACTTTGGGGTATATCCTTACAGCCCTTCACAAAGAGACATGCTCACGCTGCTGCACTGAGAGTCAGCACCATACGCCTCACTGTGGTTAGTGGGACTGTGCTTGAGCTCAGTGAGATGTAGGAAGCACTAGCCTGGGCTTATCACGATTGTGAGAGTATTATTTTTGGGCCCTGAGCACAAAGAGATTGCACTTGTAAAATGTATTATTTCAATATATTCAGCTTTCCTAAAAAGTCTTTCAAGGTAACCCAACAGGAAATGGGGGTTTCTCCAGGTTTTTGTGACACTGGGCTGTGGGAATTATTATCCTCAGGAGCATGTTCTCTAGTGCATGGAGCCTTAAAACTTATGATAAAAATGTTGCACTTCACTGAAGTGGGCACAGTCTTCAAAGCAGTCCATAGCAAAAGAGATCATGGTGACTTGAGCTGCACTTTCCATAAGCCCTTACACAAATAGGTCACTAATTAGAAATCAAACATTTTGAAGGAGTTGGAAATTGAATAGACTACTGAATGTAACAAAATAACTTCATTTAGATTTTCACAAGAGGAAACATTTTTCTTTTATTTTGCTTAACCCTTTCAGAAATGTTGATATTTCAGAACTTACAATTTTCGTCAACAATCTTTTTTAGAGGAAATTCTTCATCAAGATTCTCTGATTATATTTGATTCTACAGGATCTGTATATTTTCCTTTGCTTTAGTCTTCACTAAAATGATTCAGCCAAAACTCTTCTGAGGAAAGGAATTTAATTTTAAAAATTTTCTTTTTTTCCAGTTGACTCAAAGCCCAGGACTGTGAAAACAGTGATAATCCTGGCAGTGAATATTACTCTGTCAGTGTGCTTCTAAAGCTATACGTTCATAATGCAGAACCCTGAGAGCACAGCTGTGTACCGCAGTCAGGGCAAAACCAAGGGCTGAAACAGCTGTGACAGCAGAAATCTCTACTGTTCCTAGAGCACCTATGCTTAGACCAGCAGCACAGCACGTGGTATGGTGTTATTCTACTTATATAAGGGCAGATTTGGCTGATACAGATGCATCCACACAGAAGCCCTTTGCCAGTGTAGTACTGAAGTAAAGTATTGCTACTGGAGACATAAGCTCAGATTGTATGAGCTGTATTCAGATGAAAAAAATCTTGGGGAAAAGGGACTGTGCTACTAAATCACTCTCAGGCAGTTGTGAATGGTGATCATAGAGCCTGCAGGAATCAGGCTGATCTGTAGAGGAAGGTGCAGAAGACTGGGATCCAGAGAGAACAGAGGAGAAGGAGAAGGCACTGCCTCCTGAGCCAAGCACAGACTGTGTGTCTTAAAGAGGTGGAGCTGCAGCGGTGAGTGAAACCTGATAAACTGTTCTTTGGTAGATAGTTTCGGACCTCACTGTGATTTCAGTAGCTGGTTTTAGCAAAATGGAGCCAGCTACTTGAAACTCAACCCTGTATGAAAACCTAAGTTGCTTTGGAAAGCTATGGCTGCTTCAAAGCTTGCTGGGTCACGGTGCTTTCCCACCATGTCATAGGTTATTCCAGTGCAGAAGGACCAACACAAAAGGTCCTGTAAAGTCCTTTGCCCTCAACTACCCTCACTCTGAATGGTGCTAGTTGGCAGAAGGGCCACTGAGGCACAGGATGAATCATAGTCAGACACAGGCTTATTAGGTGATCATAGAAAATTTTGTAATTTCTAATTGCAGTACCTCGTCCTGTGAATATCTCTGGGACTCCAGACAATGCAAGCTAGAGGCAAGGGAGGTTTGCTTTTACACTCGCTATCATGTACACCATGCATTTAGCCATGTGTGTAAAGCCACCTGATAACAGAAAAATTTTGATAATTTTCCCTTCAGAGTCATGGGAGCCATAATATCCCATCCTCTGGTATGGGATGCAGCTGTAATGGTGTATCCTCCTCTCCTCCCTGTTAGAAGTGCAACTGCATCTACTCTTGAGCTGACTGACTACAAATGTCTTAAAACTACCCATTTCTCATACATATACTTTCTGGATATGTGCTGAATGTCATCCAGACACGGAGCTCCTCATATTTCAAAAGGGTGCTGGAAGGCACATGTCTTTCAAGGCTTGCTGAGAAATAATAACATATGAATTGTTGCTACTGCATACAGCTGTCATATCTGTGAAACAGCTGGACCTTCTGGCATCCTGGTTCTCCTTTTCTGGACAGACAGACGGGATATCAGAAGGTAAGGGGAAATGTCAGATGCAGGGAAGCAGGACTAATCAGTAGCAACTAAGCATTAGATCCCATGTCCTTCATACAGTGGCACAGAGTGGGCAAAGCGATGTTCTGTTCTGGGGGGATGGTGGCTTCTGTAAATGCTGCAGACTTCAAAAGTCTTTATCAAGAATATGTTTTTCCATGCAGAAGTTAAAAAAAGTTTACCTTGATTTCTAGCCTTCCTGATTTTGGCTCACTTGGTAGCGGTGAAGGAGCAAAAGATACAGATGTTAATGTCCTTGTTTTCTTTTACCAGGACTGATTAGAAGAGGAACTACTGTTTGTTTTTTAACCACCATTGTTTTACTATGGAGCAATATAAACACCTAAATGGAATGTCATGACTGAAGGAGAATTAAGCATACTAATCTGCTCTCCATTCCAGCCATTAATATACTATATATCCTGTCTTCACTTCACTTTCATATTCATTACTTCTTTAATGAAAAAAAAAAGATATTTTAATGGTCAAAAAAATCTAAATGATTAATGGTACATCAGTTAATGACATTTTAAAAGTATTTCAGGCTGGAAATGTGACACTACAATCATTAAAAATCAGATTCAATTTCCAAAGGTCCTAATCTTATACTTTATACTGCTGGCAGAAACATAAAATGATATCCCGTAAGCTCGGGTGCTTCTGTATGATGGAAAAGCTCAGGAGTTTTGTGAGTGCTGCCAGAAAATAATGTGTTCTCGGAAATTCTGGAAGTTGAGCAGGAAGATAACTGATGAGGATATGACAGAGCAAATGAACAAATTGTTTGGTGTAGAGGAATTCTCAATCCAGAGAGAACTTTTTCTCTGAGACATCGTTTGGGGTCCAAGAGTAGCATAATGGCTCCAAATGGATAAAAACAACAGTAAATCCCGCTCTCATGCATTATGCATGAGCTCTCGCTATTGCAGTTTACACCACCATCTGGTGTTTAATTATTCCCGCTTTACACCACACGGTGGTGTGAATCTAATGAAATGAATATGTACATTATAATAATTTGGTGCATAGATTCTGGTTTGCTAATTATTAGGTGCCAGGCATCCTTTTTCTAAAGCTGAGAGTTGAAATTTGTTCTAAAAAATAACTGTTTCTGTAGACTCTCACTGGCAAATACAACGACAATTAATTGTTCCATTCTCTAAAAATCCATTATTCCTATATGGCTGGTTGATTTTCTCTAACATCTGTACAACATAAATTAATTATATAGTAGTGTCAGAATTCCCATTCTCATACACTGTCAGTATTGTTAGAAAGGATCTTTTCCATAATGTTTGTAGTTTAAAAAAAAAAAAAAAAAAAAAAACCAAAAACCTTTGGTATTGAAGGACCCTCTTCTTGTCTGCCTTGCAGACACAGTGGCTGTCACTATATGCACAAAGTTTTGTTATGTATCCAGGTTATTATTTTTTCACATTATCACCTGTAGGCCATTAGATTTCAATCTGTCATCAATGTATCTGAAACCAATATCCTGTGTTATTAAATTAGTTAGGATGGTAGTTTCTACCTGGCAATAAGCCCTGCTGTGTAGAGTGAGACACTTCAGCAAGTACAGTGTTCCCAATGCTCCCAGAAAGGATGCTGAAAACTGATTGTGTGTCCCATTAACGAATTATACTGTCCACATATTTTTCTGTGAGCAAAAGTTTTTGTAAGTTAAGATACAATGTATGGAGAGCCAACAGGTTTTTCTATAATAATCACAAAGAAAAATTGGAAGGCTTTAATAGTATGCTCAACAGTTACGCTTTTCTACCAGAACATGGTGGTTATCTGGTAAGATAATGCTGTTAAACAATATTCAGATAACCACAGCATCCAGCAGTGTAATCCTCCCTTACAATTTACAAATTTTAGCTTACTTTTCTACTTTTTGATATACTTGTGAGCTCAGCGGTTTGTGAACTTGTGAGCAAACTCACAAGGTTGGTTATGATGCATAGCATGAAAAACATGTCTAAAAGCTGCAAATGTTTATATTTGAAGAGATATTTGAGAAAATAAGACAAAGCAGAATAGCGAGAGACTCTGAGAGCCTAGAACAAAAGCATTTTGACATGGTGGTTTGGTTTTTTTCCACCTTTGGAGATTTCCCTATTAGTTCTACCTATGTTTTTCCTTGAGCTGTGTTTCAATAATCTTAAAAAAATACGGAATTCATTGTTATGCGTGTTTTTATCAACAGCCTTTTCAAATTGGTATGTATGTTTGAGTGGCTTGGAGGCCTATAGTTTATAGCAGACATTGCAGAAAGAGTATGTATTATAATAGCAAAAATATTCTTTTGAAATTAATATACTTATCCATATCATGAAGGAAATTCTTTCACTAGATCAGCTTTCAAATTGTTATAAATACAGTTGAAGTAAAGCTTCTAAATTCAGTGATGTCACCAAATCTGAAAAATAACAAAAAATATTATTAGTTACAGTATTAACAACTAAGCAAGTATTCCATATTTTTTCATTTTGTTGAAAAAAAAATCATATGCCATTATATTTACCATAATTCAAATATCTATCATTTGTATATTACAAAAGCTAAACAAATTAAGACAATTCTCTATAGTCCCAATGGTTGACAAAAAGTGATGTCCATAAAAATAATTTTCCAATACAGACTTCCACTTTTCGTACGTAAAACTGTGATAGAAAGCATTTGTATAGAAAAGCAATTGTCTTGGAAATAAATGTCACTTGTTTTTTTAGAGAAAACAAAGTAAGAGATAATAAAAAAACCTACCAAAGTCCACTAGTTGCTTTTGATGCAGAGTATGTTGTTTTCCAACAACTTCTTATCAGGGAGCAGAATTATTCCGTATTCTCTGATCCTGGAGTAAGTGGGGATGTTATGAGATTCGTATCAGGTCCCTGGGCTTGCAGGGAACCTCAAAAAGTGCAGGTCATGTTTCTAGTACTTGAAGAAATTAGGAAAAGGACTGTGTGGGGTTAAACTTAGTATTATCTCATCAACATTCAGTACCACTGCTATGCCATGAAGGAGAAAAAATAACAGAGAAACATGAGAAGAGGAATAGATAAAAGGCAAGCACTGAGAGGAAAAACATGTTGTTTCTTAATTGAGCTGGAAAGAAAGACGAGGAGGAGGGGAAGACGTTGCTTGCAGCTCTCTTTTGATGAGAAACCTTTTTGTGCCCATGACTATGTAGGTTAAAAATGTAGTGCTGCATCTAACAGATAGTCACATTGTAATTCTTATGTGGTAAATCAATGGTGAAAATTCAGGAAGAAAATAAGAGGAGGAAGGGAGGAAAAATATAATTCAGGGTTGTGAACATTTGTATGATGTACAGGGTCAATTCATCTGAATTAAGGCATCATCATAACTCCTTTGAAGTCATTGAAGCTATGCAAGTTTATATCAGCCGAGATTTTCACTCCCTTCTTCTTGCTCCCAGTTTCTCAGCTCCTTTCTCCCCACCATATCCCAAAGTGTCCCTGACGGTGTTTGTAGTTCTGTACTGTACTATAGCTTATATTGTACACAAAAAGACAAGGACGGGGGGGAACGCCTCCAACTTGTAAGGGTATTAGATTCAGTGTTAAGACATTGTCTCATACCTGATATTTTTTCTGAACTATGTGAATTTCACGTATTATTGATGTTTCAGGATTTAATTGATTGATTTTTTTTTTTCTGTTTACTTTTCAGACACCTGTATCCCTACCCATTATCTGGGCTGGGCTAGAATTAATCTCACAAGAGTGAATTCTGAAATAGAATTTTCAATATATTCCATTTGCAGACCAAGAATAAACATGGCAAGAACTGCCACTGTAATGGCATTTTGGCACTTCTGTTCACAGGTGGCAGGGGAAAATACAGAAAAACAAAACAAAACAAAAAAACCCCACGAACAAACAGGTAAACTAAATCTCCTTGAACTTGGGATAAAGGTTGGGTTTGGGGAAGAGGTTTGACGCTGTTCTTATTGTAGCTAATCTTAATGCAGTGTTTTCTAATTATACAATAAACGTTCCCTCACGGATGGAACTGCCTGTCAGCCCATTCTACAGGAGAAATCACCATATGGAGCACTCTGCAGACGGCTGGGCAGTGGCGTGTGTACAGCTGTGCAGGACGAGCACCCAGGTGTTTCAGCCTGCTTGTGATAGGCAGCGAGCAGGCGGCTCTGCAAAGGTGGGGAGGATACTCAGCAAGGGTGAAAGAAATCAGCAAGATGGGATTGGACAGGAAATAGCAATAATAATAAATAACATTAATAAATAATAATAAAATGCTTTTTTTTACCGATCAGTATTTTACACTCCATCATGAGGAACAAAGTCTGGTCTCGCTTAGGCTTTGATGAGACTGTAAGTAAAAAATATGAATATAACACAAGTGCAGGCACACATGAGGTAGCTCAAAATCATATTAAAATAGCAGTGAGGATAGAGTTGCTTTGGCTGCCACATGAACTAAATGAGCATACCTGAAGCAGACAGGTAGCACTAGTTTTTATCCCCAGATTTGCTCAGCTCTTATTCCTGGAGCCTCTGCTACCTGATTCCAGTGGCTCAGCTGACGCCTTCCAGAGTTGCGGTCCTATGCTAAATATACTGCTTAGACTACAGGGAATGCAAAGTCACATCGCTGGCTGCAACCAAGCTTCTTGTGACTTGTGCTGGTGAAACTGTTACAGAAATCTGAGCTTCTTTCTGTCACAGCTGAATCTGGGAAAGATACATTTTATGCTACCATCAGCTGAATCCTGCACACAGCTGCATCCAGATTCAGATATATCCATACACACAAATAACAGTGCTGTGAAGCTGTGAACACAAAGGAAATACACATAGAAAAAGCTTTTATAAAGTGCCAGAGAGTGTTTTATGTTATACAAAAAATACTTATTACTAAGTATTTACATTGCTTACAAAGCTTTAGAGATGCTTTAAAGGATGCTTTAAAATAATACATGCATAGGATGAAGGTTTTCTTTAAAATAAATAAGGTTTCATATATTATTTTATACAAGGTGAAATGAGTGTCCATTTCACCATTTCAGTATCCATTTCAGTGTTAAAGAATTGATTTTTATCCAGATTCAGAATTTTTGTTTAATATTTCATTGCAATTACAGAAATCAGAAGTTCCTATAAATATTTTTGGATATTGGTAAATATAAGTGGATTGTTATTTTGCTTTGGGCTGAAAAATTTAAAATAGAATTTTGAGAAAAATGCATTTTAAAAACACAAATTAGCATTATAGGAAACAGATATGCAATTGTATTAAGTGTAGAAGAAATACATTAATGAAAACCAATGTCAGCTTCTTTACTTTCAAATGTCCCTCTGCACTATATGCAATATTGACCTTGTATATACATCAGGAAGAAACAGGGAAAATTAAGAATGTCAGCCTAAACATTTTTGAATTTTTAACAGATGCTAACTCCCCCGCTACTACAATAATCATCCTAAGCCTGGCAAACTTTTGAGTGATTTAGCACAATGGCCAGCGTGTCAGGAGTCTACACCAGTGGGAGTCTGGGCTGAGGAATGAAGTAGAAGTGTATTATACATGCTAGAGTTTTGGTCATTACTCTTTAACAGATCAGAAAATATTCATCCTGTTAATCTTGACAAGAATTGAGTGTCACAGAAAGTCAAATGTAGGACTCATCTCACTTTAGGTTAATCATATAAAAATTAGACTTCTCCTTGGACTTCTCCTCCCCTTCCATAGAAATGAGAAAAACTGCCTTCTGGATACGCCTATCTCTCTCCACTGATTAGAAAAGGAGCCCAGACAGCTTGCTTAGGCTAGGCTAGTTTTTACATAGCTGCACTAAGAGGGACGAATCCCATCTGTGGGGCGAGATTTTCAGAAGTGCTTACATGTCTTAAGTATTCACTTTTCATAGGATTTCCAGAAATCTGTGTTTCTAAATTACTTATATTTGGAGTTTATTTTAATTCCTATCAAATGAATAGACAGGCACATTAGCAAAATCCAAGTAAGCTGATTATGTCCTTTAGTTCTCGGTGTGTGTTTTAAGCATACCTTGTAACTTCTTTGTCTGTTTTTTGTTAGCACGTACTTGGAAAAGCAATGTAGAAGATGTATGCATCTTGATGGAGATATTGAGTTAAAAAAGATAACAGAAGAAGAAACATAGGAGAACCCTCATTAAAACTGCTCAGGAGAAGAGAAAATAACCCCTAATGAACTTGCATTGCCACAGACACACAATGTCCTTCTATAACTAGTAATCAGTAATTGTTTTATAGTCTGAAGCATTAAAGTAGTTCTCGTATTTATACTAGCTAAAGAAAATTGCAAACTGCATTCAGAGTCATACCTGTCATCTTTATTTGATTATTAAATATAATTTGCCTAAAAATAGGATGTAATATTGTGTTCTACTGCTTATATTCCTAAGAGGAGGGGAAACTCTCCAGATGAAGCTGTGATGCACAATGGAAAGATTTCATACCTGACTGATAAAGCACACCTTTGTTCATCTCACCACCGGGTTTCACAACATTCCACCTCATGACTAACTGTAGGAGCCAAGGTTAAAGCCCTTGGGCACCTAAATTCCCATCGGTGAAGTCTCTTAGGCACTTAATCCTGGCACGCACAACAGTTTAATTCTGTTAGCATTAAACAGTCAGGTGCCAAGATCCTGTCTAAATCCCAGCTTGATTAATAAAACAGATATTTCCAGAACTATTTTACCTGGGTGGATTCATAGTGTAGCCAGTCTGTAAGAAGGGCAAAGCTACCATGTCTTTAAAGGGGCAATTCAATGGTTGAGATGTGAGGGAGCTAAGCTTTGACTCCTCTTCTGGCTGAACCCACACCTGCCTGGGGGGTGCCACTGATAAGGTGTTCCAGGGTAAGAGTTTCTCAGCCTCTTCTGTCTCACTTTCCAGGAAATAATTGAATATCTACAGGGCCAGAGAGAGAGCAGAACTATTCGGCAGCCTGCCTGTTAGAGTGCTCACCTGGAATATGGGATCACTGCCTTCTCAAGGAAACATGTAAATAATCCAGAAAGAGTAGAACAGCTTGACCATGTAGAAATGGAAGTATTCCCCCCTCTTTAACCAGGTGGTTTCAATTTACATAGTAGATGGTGGTTTATACCACTTTGGGAAAGAGGGAAGGGGGAGAGGTGAGTGGGAATTGAATATTCCTTGCTATATTGTGAGTGAGTGCTCTAAGTGGGATAAAGAAGGCAGAACAGGGCAAACATCTATTTTAGGGGGGAAAAAAAAAAAGAAAAAGAAAAATTTAACTCTAAACTGATTTATTTTAAAGGCACCAATCTTAATGTTAATGTTTAATCCAAGACCTGTGAATTTTCAGTTCGGCACTTCTCAGTATTACAGATTTAAAAATTGAATTTCTGAAAACTGAAGAGCCATTGGCTGTAGTACTGTCTTTGGAGGAGTATATCTTTTAGGAGTTTCTGGTGAAATAGAGCACTTCAACACACCCATGACGCTGCAAGACCGTAACTGGAAGCTGTTGTCCTCCTTTTTCTTCCCCGTGGCCAGACGTTGCTATGATTTCCCTTTGAAAGGTGCTGGCACTTGTTGGACACTTTCTTGAGTGGCCTCAACTCAGTATATCTACAGAAAACTGGACAATAAAAGTGACTGAACAGTGCTCTGAAGGACCTTAGTAAAGCCAATAGTGGAGCAATACTGGAGCTGGGGCAAGGAGGGGACTCAAAATCCCACCCAACAGTGGAGGAAAAGGCAAGACCAGCAATTAAAGTAGCTCACGCTGCCACAGAGCTATAGCCACATCATTTTGGCTTTGTGACCTCTTTTAGGTGCCCTGATTTCCCCAGGCATGTGAATGATATACATCTGCATCCACTGTAAACAATTTGGAGTTATTAACCTTATTATGCAGTCGTATACCTGAAGAATAGCATCGAATCTCTCCAAGTCTATCCCATTTTGCTTTTCTAAATCTCATGAGACAGAATCTAAACTGGTATCAGGAAATATGTTTCCATTCCATGAGGGGCCATTCACCAAGACCTTTTGTGCAACTCAGTGTAAGCATCTTCACAGCTTGGATATAAAGAGAAGTTTTATATATAAGAAGCGCCCGGGTAAGAACATTACTAGGAAACTCCCTAGTCTGGTA
>NW_009203403.1:0-17925 GCF_000690835.1 Fulmarus glacialis | reverse complement strand
CCTGCCCAACTTGGTGTCGTCTGCAAACGACTAGCTACCTTGCAATCCAGAGTGTAGGGGTGAAGAAGGGCTTCCCTTCCAGTTCTGGCTGCCTGAAACTCAAGAGCTGCCATCTCCCTGAACAGCAGGATTGAGAACATGTCTCTTTTATGCTGGTAGTACAACACTGTGCCTGCTGCTC
This sequence comes from Fulmarus glacialis, assembly GCF_000690835.1. Lineage (NCBI taxonomy): Eukaryota > Metazoa > Chordata > Aves > Procellariiformes > Procellariidae > Fulmarus > Fulmarus glacialis. The sequence goes on along the minus strand of NW_009203403.1, from coordinate 17,744 downwards.
CTGGGCAGTGGGAAGAAAGTGGGAAGTTCTCTACTATAATTTGGAAAAACAGGGATATGAGTAAGGCAGAAAGGCATGTGAACGGAGAGAAAGAAATGAGGATGATTATGGAAAACTCGAGGCAAAAAAAAAGCTTGGGGGATAATAAGAAGGACTGGGATCCCTGGTAGCAGACTGAGACAGAGAGGTGACCTATGGAAGGAGGAGGGTAGTCACTGAAATCAGCTCTGAACCTTGATAAATCATTCTTGCACCATGCACACCTTGGTCTGTGCAGAACAGACATCAATTACTGAAGGAAGACTAAAGAGCAGTATGGAGAGTTCACAAGTCAGAAACTGTAGCTCTTTAAGGCTGCATATTTCCACACATATTTCATATTAAGTGATTTGTCTAGTTAGATCTGTTTCCCCTTTCCATCTTCTGCCATTCATCCCATCAGTTCCCAACCCCAGCCTGCCTGTGCAGCCATTTTCACCCTCACAGTTCCTCATCCATCATTTCAGAGACTGAACTTAGCAGAAGAACTAGGAAGGCTAGAGCCCCTATTATCACCACCTGATACAAAACATGTCTACATGACAAGGGAAAAGTTGCATTGCCTTTCTCTCCCCACTTCTCAAAGGTACACCCAGAATCACTGCTTATCCTCATGTTTCCTAAAACATTTTAAAATAGATTTGACATCATCTTTGTACGGTATATGCAGATTATACATACTGAATGGGTAGCTATTCAATATTCATGTCTATCCTCTTCTGCTGGTATGTGACGTTTGGTGTCATGTTGTTGCGCTCTGAAGTATACCGAAACCCAGCTCTGAGTATCGATCCCTGAACTTTCCTGACCTGTGAATTTCAGAACTGCCTAGGATTTAAAGGCTTTTTCTCCTTTAAGAAGCCCGAGGTCTTTACCCCATAGCTCTTAAATCCCAGAGAAGGGTATTCTGAGAAAGAATGCACAGGTTTTAGTCTGAAATTCTCATCACTGACACTGTTAGGATTACATTCAAAAGGTGGTGTTTTATTTCAGTTAAGAGAAGCTTCGGTAGCTTAGGAACAGCTCTCGGTCCAGCCCCACTCCCGAGAATGGCGGCTCTCCCTTCAGCCCCATGCCGCGCAGCAGCTGTCCCCTCCGCCTCACAGCTCCGAGTCCTCCCCAGGACACAGCCCGTCCTGGGGAAAAAATAGCATGAGATTACGTAACGAAAGATAGACTCATAATGTGCATGCACAAGAGGGCAAAATTAAGGTCATGCAGGCAGCTCTGTAATGATGTCTGATTGCTTAATTTCTCCTCAGCACCTACCCTGCTCCTCATCAAAAGGCTCTGTTCCCCCTCCCAGCCTCCACTATTCTGTTTCCTCAGCTTCCTCTTTCTTACCCATCCCTGCCCATTTACAGAATCACGTTTCTGTCTCTCTTTCTGTTTCTTACCCCTGTTTTGATACTTTCTGTACATATGGCTCTCACCCTCCACTCTTATTTCTCACTGCTGTTTGAACAAACAGTTCACTGCCTAAGGCTGCTGTCTCCTGACAAATACCACTCCCCGCTCTCCACCCTGTCCTCGTGTCTGACTCTACCTTCTCTCAAACTCTAACACAAAATACTTTCAGATGTACAGAAGAGTTTCTGATTTAATTTCCTCTCCAGACACAGAGGGAAGAGGTTTGAAAAATCCTGATTTGAAAAATCCTGATTAGACATGATCTGAATCAACTGAGGCAACATAATGTACACATAGCACTAATAATACTGAACATTTATACAGCATCTTTAACCATGAAAATGGTTTACAAACACTAAGGGAGGGATTTTTCAGAAGTCCTGTGCAGTCATTGCTCAGTGACTTTAGCTTTTTTTTTGTGATTGCTCAATGCTTCTGAAAAAGAGAAGCCATCTAATTAGTGTTTTAATATTGCCAAAAAAATCTCTCTAGCTCTCATTTTATATGTGGAAAAGCAGAGCTATAAAGAGCACCACATGTATCAAGCCAGGGTGTAGGACTGCCTTTTTATTTTATGTTTGGACAGCAAGGCCCTGGGGCTGTGTACAGAAAAGGGCTCAGCTCTCAAACTGATACGTTAGGGGTCTAAGTTCATAAAGTTTCTTGAAAACTAAGTTTCTGGGGATGTTGTTACCTAGATTTCTTACACTTCCATTTTTACAGCAAAGTCATAACTGGCTTTTGGTTTTGAGCCTTACACAGAGGAGAACTAAGGAGATCTAAGACAAATATGAAACCCACTGTCTGCTTTTAGTCAATAATTCAATGGTTAGAGTGCTCATCTGGATTGTGAAAGATCTCGCTTATTCGAGTTTGTCCCCTGAGGTTTGACACCTAGCAGACAGTATAATGAAAGCATTAATATAACCGTTTAGCCTCACAGGTAAAGAAGGCAATTCCAAAGAGGGAGCTAAACCTGTGTCTTTTAACATCTTACAAGAACACTCCTAACTGGGTTAGATTTTCTTGTATGTTGTTTTACATGAAAAAAAGACTACTCTGGCTTACTTTCCTTCTATCAGAAGAGGTTTCACACACTCATTTACAGGATGGAGGCTCCCTTTTCCATTTGCAGTCTGGTATAGGACTTCTTGCAATGCCCCAAGTTCTTCTCATTATTTCCCGCTGGCTGGTTTCAGCAGTGCTCACCCTATTTCATTGGCTTTCTCTATTCCCCTTTTAAACACTGAGCACTTCTTATACGTTGTGGAGAACCTGCAGAGCCATCCCATTTTAGCATCCCATCCTTGTAATGCCTACATCCCTCATGGATTTAGCCCTTGACACCTAAGCAACACTGTAAACAGAAAATATCCATGACTCAAAGTTCCTAACTCCAAAAGCCACTTAAATGGAGTTAGGTGGCCACTTAACTCCAAAGTTCACTTAAGAGTTGGTGCAGTTCAGTCCACATAATCTAAATTTCATTTATCCAACATCCATTGTCTGAAAAAGAGCCATATTCTCTTTAGTATTTCAGAGAAAAGGGTTTTCAGATAGGTGAATCAGGATTTTATAAAGATTGCTAACAGCTGATAAAACATTTCAATCTGACCCTGTCCTGTTGATATAGGCAGCCCCGAGGTAGCTAACAGCCATTTTATAATTGCAGGTCTTGACTGTGACAATTTGGAAGTCCTCTGTCAGGAAACCTTGAGTAAAGTTATCTAAATCTGTAGATTACACATTATCAATTTTGTACATCAAAAACATTGGGAAGATGAATGAAGAGCTTCCCTAGGATGGAAGGCTCTGCTCTAGTAGGTCATATATTGCAGGCCCTTCTGCATGTGTCATCAGTCATTTCACTAAGACTAAATATTTTCTGTCCTTTTAGCCCATAGATAGCTAAAAACAAACCTGTATTCAGTGGTTATTTGAGATACTAGAATTGGTAATGCTATTCTAAAAAAATAAGGTGGAAAGATTGTCAGTGGGTCACACCTAACAATGATTTTAAAAAAATTAAAACTTTTGGGTAAGGGCCTCTTTTGGTATAGATATTTGTCAAAGATAATAGGCCTTCTGGTCTTGCAGGCAATATTTCCTGTAACATTTTCAAGTAGTTAAACAATTGTGGTTTCTGACATTTTGAGACTGATGTAAAGCCTCACGTAGCATCAATATGTAGTGGTGCAGTGCATTCTTATTGGAAATGTTAGAAATAGTCTCTCCTTGACCCTATCCTTTAAGTGTGCCTGCCCAGCTTTGTGATTCAGCCCAACTGTCCTGCCTTTTTTTTCAAGGTATGTCAGTTTGAACTTGATCTGGTTTGGTAACTCTTAGGAGCTTTGAATTCTTTCCTTGCTACAAGTTTGTATAAGAGTATTCAGTAGCTTAAGAAAAAAGGGTCTTTCCCTTTTTTTCCCCACTGTCTCATAGTTAATTACTTTGTTTTTCAGACTTGCAAGAGATCCTACACAACAGCAACTTCCTTTGCAATCCCAGTAACTCCTGTTCCGAGAAGCAGATCTCACTGGTGGGGCTCAAGCACCTTCTAAGAAAAGAAGAAAGGTATCATAAAGCTCAAGTTGAAAGCTCTGCTTGACAGCTTGTCAGAGGAAGGACAGAATATTGCCAGTTTTCAGAAATGAGCCTAGACTATAAAGAGACTATGCAGTGCCATAGTTCTTTATTTTGCTGTATGGTGCTAGGAATCCTGTGAAAAAATTTGAAAAAGAAGGCAAAGCTGAGACAGTGCATATACATATTCGAAGGTTGCCCATTCATTTATTGAATTTGGTCAAAATTTAACATCTTTGCATTGTTGTTTCTTATGTAGTGCTGTGTGTTTATGTGTGTGCATGCATATGCATGGTTATACATACCTATATATATATATACATATTTAAGAACAATTTTCAAAAGTGAAAAATTGTTTTGAAGTTCTTCATATATAAATTCCCACTCTTAGAAGATCTTATGGGAAACTTTCATTCTTGGCAAATCCTTGGAAGAAGGACTACTTTTTTTTTTCATATCTAACTTAAAATTATTTTACAAGTACAATAGAACTAACACCAGAACTCAATCTAGTCCAAATTCACCATTCTTAGAATTAGCAACCTACCTACACTGGCATCTAAATAAATGATCTAACACTGAATTGTATTCATGAAAATTTTCAGAATTAATGTATGGTACTCATACTGTAAATATAGTTTGCTTTATGTTCATGACAGTTTTATGGCTCCCTGTCTTATCTGAAATTGCCTCACCTCAGATTCATTGTGAAGCTGTTTTATTGTAACATCATGGCAATTTTCACCAACCATTTCTGTTTATCAAGATACTTTTAAATCTCCAGGAAGTTGATTAAAACCCCATCACCCTTTTGCTTTCTGGAAGTAGACTGCACTTGCATCCCAACATTTTCCATGAGCAAAATATCCTTTTCAATGTAACAAAGCTTTGAATTAAAATAGACACAACATTACATTCCCCAGCATAACTGTTTCAAGCCTCGCAAGTTTGGGTCCGTAGCTTGTTCTGATTATAGCAAGTCCTGTGGCCTTTAATAGAAAGCACAACTGATAAAGAAATTAATTCTGACATTATGGTGCAAAACAAACAGTGTGGTACAAGATCTCAGGTTAAGAAACTTAATGGTGGTATTGATGATTTCAGGTGAAGCAAAGGCTTTATATTTGTAAAACACTGGGATGAACCGATTTGCTGACTTTGAAATATTTTTCTCGTATCATTTCTTCTCTTTACCAATTCATTGAAGCATGTACAAAGGACATTGGCAAAAGCCTGAAGGGATGTGTGGGTGGGTGTAGGTGTGTGTATAAAGTACACATATGAATGTGCATATATGCACCTACATATATATGTACGTGTATGTATACACATATATACTCTGTGGACTTTTAATGATATACAAATTTCCAAATTGACAAATAGTCCCATGTATTATATATAGTCTCTAATATATTATATATGTGTATAGCATATCTTTTATATTTATTATTAAATACATGTACAATATACATATATAATATGTATACTACACATGTATGTAAAAGTGTGCATATTTTTCTTCCTTGTTGGTAGAAAATCAATTGTTTATTTCCTTGAAACACCTGACATTTCCAATAACATCCTGTGTAACAACTACTGTTTTTTAAAACATACTATTTCTATCATAAACTATCATATGTCATATATAACAGGGGGAAAATCCCCAGCAAAACCATTGTTGCTATAATTCACAATCAGTTTGTTAGAGGCTTAACTGCTTTCAGCTTTGCCTTGGGCCATTAACTAACAAACCAACCATTAACTGCTAGTAATGACCATTTTTTCCCAGAGATTATTGCTTAATTAAACAATTGAATTGTGTTGGTTATTTTCATGCCATCTCACAATGACTATACATTACTGCATTTTCCTAGTATACCAACCACCTACTGAAATAAAGAAGATAAGTGTTGGAGAATTGGATCTTTCACTGTATATACTATTTAAAATACATTACTTTAATGAACAGCTTTGGTGTAGCAGACATGCTTTTTCATTTTTCCTGTTCTCCAGAGCATATGCATCAAGTAACTTAGATGCAGAATTAATGCATGCTGCTGTTCAGTAACGTATACAATGTCAAGGCACTGTATTAGTAAGCTGTGTTATATATTCATTTGGGTAAGACACATTTGATTATTAGCATTCTGTTCTTCAGCAACAAGCCACATGTGCTGTCTGTTGCCATGGCAATAAATTAGGGAGGATAACCTGACTACTTATCAATTTTTATTAGTGCAATCATCCTACCTGCTTAACCCCTCGGTAACAGTAGCATATTTAAACACCACTGATAAAATCAACGCAACTCTGGGGGTGTGAGTTAAGCTAATAGGGTGGGGAGGAAGCCAAGGTACTCTGGAGATGGGGGAGAGAAATACTGACTTACAACATGATGCTGATGTGATTCATTAATATTACAGGATCAAAAATGTTAATGTTTCTGAGGATCTTAGCACAGTGGGAAGAGATGAAAATAAATGCAAAAACTTAAGACGGATAAAATGAAAAGTGCTTCCCTCCTGCTGTGTTTAAAGCAGTATGTGTAAATGCATATGTTAAACTATAAACCTGAATAAATGGAATCAAAACATGTACTTGCTAAATGTTAAGGAACATCATATACTACTAAATATATCCTTTAAAGTAGAAGGGAGCAAACTTATTAGAACATCAGCATGATTTTCCTTAAGATATTAAAATTATATTACTATTCGTCTGTGACCTTTGAGACTACTGCTAACACTTTTTCAATTATCACCCATAGAAAAATCAATTATTGTGTAGTACTCAGAAATAAGAATAAGCTTCCCATTCATTCCAAGGTCTTCCTGGGATCAAAATAAAAGTTACCACAGATTTATTCTGAAGCATCTCATTTTGATCTAAAGTTCTAAATGTTCCTGCAGAGCTAAGTATCATTAATCCATGTTTGATTGTTGTAAGGCCGACTATTTAAATGTTAATATTAGCATTAATGTTATTGTTGGGTTTACATACATTAAAAAAAAAAAAATTCTTCCAAATCTTGTTTGTTTTAATGAAGCAATGGATCTCACTGGTGTTAAAGCAGGGTGTGAATGCACAGCACAGCAGCAAAGGCTGGACAGGGACCTCCTTGGACCTGCTCTCTGCATGGATCCCTTTGCTGGGAGGAGACATGCCCTGCTCTGCTTTTGGATTCCAGGATGACCCCACCCATCGCCTCAGTCTTACTATCATCCCTTCGCTGTCCACAGGATCTGAGTTGTCAAATTGAACTGTACATCTGTGGGCATGGCATTACTAGGTTAGTAAAAGGTTGTCAACTCAAAACTTTTCCAAAACCTAGAAAAAAAGGAAATATTCAACACAAATAACTCCTTGCTTCAGCTGGGAAGTATTAGCACAACATTTTCCAAAACACCTAAATCTTTCACTTAAGAGGCTGACAACTCTCATCTTTTTAGGAGCCATGGGGGAATATGACAAGAGTTTGATGGGAGCTAAACCTCGTCTTCTGAAGAAAGGAGCAGCTCTGGCATACCAGAGGAAAAGCCCTGTCTCCTGGGATTGAGAACTCGCTCAGAGAGGCAGATCTCTTCCCTCACCCCTCCACTGGCACCTGCCTCTCTCGCTGGGGAAGATGAGGGGCCACCATGGGCAGGCTGCACTTTCTCTCCCACCATGAGTTTCCTTCACCTACCTCTGTGAAAAAAAAACACCCCGGGAGTGGCAAAGCTGCTGGTGGGACAGACAGGACGTGGAAATGGCATTGACAGGAAGGGTCTGGGACAGGGGCTGAAGGGGATCCAGGACAGGGAGCAAGGGAGAGCTCAGGAGTTTGGGGCAGGAATCACTGCTGGGAGAGGAGTGAGCAGATGCAGCATTTGAAGCAGCCTGAGCTGTGACAAAATAAGACGTCTGGAAGGACTAACACCTGGTTATCAAAGAAAGTTAAAGTAAACCATAGTTAAAATCAGTGTGCATTTCTAAAGCATCTGAAATCTTTTAATCTGGGAGCAAACTGGACAATCTGGGGTTTAAGTTTCTCCTAAAATGACGCACAATCTTCCAGGTTATTTAGGTACTTAAAAATACTGAGTTATATAAGTCTGTGCACTTTTCAGCGATAACAAAACTCTCAAGGCATGTTTAACAAGTAGTCTCAGGGTCAGAATATTTTTCCCGACAAAGTTTTAAATGTTGAAAGAAGCCTATACCTTGTGAAGTAATTTGTTTTAGAAGGAATTGTTGAAATTCACTTTACAATCTACAGCAAGCTTCTAATCAGATATGCCAAATGTTTTTCTCCACAATGCCAAACCACCAACCAGACACCAGGTAAAGGCTAGCTGATAGTTCAGAAATCTTGACTTATAAAAGAGTAGGGTAACTACTGGCCACAAGCTCTGTGCTCACATGTGTGTGTGCATTCAGTAATAACAACAGAATTTGGTAAATCTGGGAGTGTTCTCACTGCACCTCCTGTTCTTTGCAAGACTTTCAGCTTTCTGAGGAAAATACTTTCTTCAAACCTCAGATTGTCCCTATGCTTTCCACACCAGAGAAGATGTTAAGATGATCCATTTCATTCCCATTGGTGAAGAGGTATTTCAATGGAGCCTGACAATGGTGCCCAACGTCAAAGTTCAAACCGAATTGATGGATTACTTACTCTGTTCCACTCTAGTCGTGGCCTGTAAAGGAAACAAGGCATTGCTATAAATGCCTGCCCATTGACAGATTTCCAAACAGGGCTGCTGTTTGTGCAGACCTCTCTGGAATGAATCTTGTGTGCAAACAGACCTTCTCCAGTTGGAAGCCGAACAAATCCCAACATTGTTATCTCCCAAAAAGCTCAACCTTCCCTGTCAGCATCTCACTAGAAAGAGGAGTTGTTAAAAGTCTGTATCCACCCCAGACTGTTTCCAATAAATCGTAACGGTAGCGTGCATCTAACTGATGGAGCATTTATAAATGTTGGAGTTTGAGCATAAAGCTATTGTTGGTAGCAGGTATCACTTTAACAATTGGGATTTTCACAGTCTACACATTAATAGATACTGATTGGACTAAAATGGGATTGGAACAGCAACAGAAGTGTATTCAAGTTACTGAGACTTGGTATCGCACTGGAGTCCAATACCATGTTCCCATGGGTTTGGCACAGGCTGTGAGAAGGCACATAGGTCTACTCATAGCTCAGCACAAGCTGAGATTCACGTGCAAATCAAAGACATCACAAAAATAGATACCAGGATACCATTAGGGGCTGTAGAAGAGGCTGTAGAAGAGTTCTGCCTTTGTGTTCAAGCAGGCAACAAATGCTTTTGGCATCAGACTCTCAGACAAAGGACACAATAGTGTTATCCTGAATATGACAGGTAAGGCTCAGTTTTGAAGACAAGTTCTTCAAAACTGAGAGGGGAAAGAACAATTTCTGTGAAAGCCAATTTTCTGTCATCTTCAACCGACATCTGGTGATTTAATTCACAAACCAAAATAGCATTACTGCAGATAAAAGTGAAGAACAGAAGCTAATCACGTACAGGTAAGACAGTTAAATAAATAAATACAGGCCACACAGCGGTTCACCTATGCACAAATGCAGGAAGCAAAGCTTTCTTTTGCTTCCCAGTCCCAGCTATTTTTAGACTGGGCAGTGCTTTATAGGGGTAAATGGCTCTCTCCTCCATATGAGGACAAGACCATGCAAAATATATATATATAAATATTCTTCTATAACATTTTTGAAGTAGTTTCTACAGGAAGCATTAAAAGTTCAGCCCTCAGTTCATTGTATATTTCTCAGCCAGTTCAACATTCCCAGTGTCTGGGTTCCAGTAAAAAAGAAAGCTTAATAAGAAAAAAAAAAAGAAAAACAAAAACATATGAGACACTGAGAGTTACAACCGGTGAGCAAAAACCCAAATCCCTGCCCAATTAACACCACTCTAACTAAAATATCATAGATAGAGCTGTTTGTTTATTTGAACTTTGTTTCCTTTCTCTAAAAAAAGCACACAATGTAGAAGTCAGAGATACAGAAATTCTCTGACAGGAGACAGTTTTCAGTAATGACAGTTCAGACATTTTTAAAAAACGACTAACACACAGAGCAACATGCATACTTTCTAGCTGATCTAAAAGTCTTACTTCCCTCACTCGGTGCCTTGCACTTTACCATAGCCACTATACAGCCTTTTCACAAGTAAAAAGTTTGCTAAGGACCAACCCTGGGGGAAGGCGTATGGCCACAGTATTCTCCAGAGGCACAAAAACTCATGAGTTTGACAGATGGTTTTATTCATTCTTACTTGTCTGTTCATACTGTACAATTGTGATTCTTTTTTACTGTTCCTTCTACGCTATTGTCAGCTCTCTTCTGGCTCCTTAAATAAATCCTCAGCTAAACCCCAAGTGTAAAGACCATACATTTTTTCCTCTGAACTATAAGTATTTTAAGTATATTTGTGATGTTTTACTTCTACAAGATTCCTTACTTTTCTGTCTTTAATTCATACGGTTTCTCCAGAGAAATCATCAGGTGCAGAGGCAAGCAGCCAGATGTGGAAGTTGTGATTTTGTATAAGTATTAGATATATTGTGATTGATTATTCAGACTAACAAGTAGCAAGAGTTCAGAAGAACTCAAGAGAGACATACCTGCATAATGTGAGAGCAGAATACTTAGTCAAATATTTAAGACATACAGTTTTGCTTAATTCTAACACAGCTTACAAAGTGGGTCCCCAAGCTCCAAGACGAAGGAAACTAGGTTTCTTATGGATATCAGAGTCTAAGAAGATATAACCTATTCTTGAAACTTTTCCAGGATTGAGCATTCATAAAGTATTTCTCCTGAGCATGGGGTCTTTGGTGTCTCATAAAGGCTGAATTCATAGTGCAGTTTTTCCCACGGTGGGAAGGGAATTGATACCCACCTTTTACCCTCCTACCTACTTTCACAAAATCCTACAGGAACTTAATAATCTGTGTAAACTTTACCCTTCAGTCAAATTTGGTTGGAATCAGGAAACTAATTCAAAAGTTGCCCTGTAGGTGTGGGGGACAAATGGACAGACAGCTTTGATATGTGTATGCAGTTACATGTAGCCACACACACAGCATAACCATGTAAGCCTTGTTTTCCTATGAAACCAGAGTATAAGATAAATGGATATTTGGCCAACAGGGCTTAATAGTTTCTGTACCTGTCAACAAGTGTTTTTCCCTAAGATTGGACAGATTAGAAATACAAACTTTGCAGTGTGCAAGGTGAATAAATCTGAAGGGCAAAACACAATCCAGGAAGGGAATAAATTCCAAGGTTCAAGACTCCTCTGCTGACACAAGGACACCAGTGCCATCTCATTTTTACTGAGGAAACTTCAGTCTAGTTCCCTCAGCTGTGCAAAACTGTGGGAGTGTCAAGCTGGCCAAGGTGTGACATCTCAAAAAAGTACCTAACTGCTGAAGGTTTTATAATGTAAAAACAAAACCTGGAGATGCTTTCTGAAACAAATAACCCTGCATTCTCATTTTGAACAGCAGCAACATGAACACCACATTCACCATTTTCAGTATCCAAGGGACCTGGGAAATCACTGAATGCTGCGTGAAAGGCGTTGCAAAAATGCCAGCTGGAGCAGCGTGCTCTGATCTCAGAAGAAAGAGGAAGTAAGACCAACTCTATCAGAAGAAAGATTAAAAAAATAAGGAAAAAACTTGAGCTCTTTAGCTTAATGAAGCAAATACTGACCAGGGCCATGGCTACATAACTGTATCAAGATGGACAGCTACTTAAGCTAAAGGACAATGTCAACACAAGGACATTCATCCATGAATAAAACTAAGATTGCTTTTTTCGAGCTGTAAGAATACTGAGATTCTCAATGGCCTCCCTATATGTCCACTGGCTTTTAAAAGGTCAGCTTTTACCTGGCAATTGATCTGTTCATGAGATTTTATGACATCCTTGCCTGGAAAGAGACTGAATGTGAAGATGGAGGTGCTGTTCACCAGTCTTATCTTCCTGCGAAATTTTATGGACTCTTGCATTACTGGTATCTAAATGCAGCAAGCCAAAGTTGTAACTGAAAGTCCAAGGGACATTTTCAGAAAGAGAAATTGTCTGATTCTTGCCCTATTGTGGTGAACAAAATATTATTTTATACTTCAAGCGCCGAAGAGGAAGAAAAAAAATACCCTCCTCACTCTACCTGTAACTCTGTATTGCAAACAATTAACACCTCCCCTCAAGAGATGCCGTTATGACTCCAGCCAACACTTCAGACCAGTTCTCCATTCCACCATTACAATTTCCCTTTCACCTAGTTTGATCTTTTAGAAAACATCTGCAGCTGTGGTTGTTTTTAGTTATTATTCCAAAGAATGCTGTTAACTACCAACACTTCTGTCTGTATGCTCATTTTTGTCATTTTACCAAGCAAGTTTGCTACAGTTACTGTCCTAAAAGCCTCTATAAATCCATAATACATTCACTGTGAAAATTAAAATTCTACTGCTTGCAAAAATATTATGGTTTAGTGTTTGAGAGTCTGATTTTTGCAGAGCAGTACAAGGAACTTTGTGAAGTCAAGAAGTCTATTTCCCAGCTCAAAGGCAGAATCAATTACATACTCCAGTTTTGCTATGACAGATGAGCTTTATATCCTCAATTCCCAAATTTTGATTCTATTCAACTACTGAGTTAGCAATCGTCAAGTTGACACTGGTGTCTAAGAGTTAAACAAATATTTAAGCAAATGATTTCATTTGTAGGCATTAAAGCTCTTCTGACGATTGCTAAATCAATATTAAACAAGCTGGAAACATTTAAGTTCTAGCCACCAGAGCTGCAAGTTAAACTATTCTGTTATAGTACACCAGTAACCATAGATCTAAATTTATCCATTGTAATTAATAATTTTAAGACATAGTACATTATTTAGCTCAAGTATATATTTTTATTATCCTTCCAGACTGCTCAAAAGTGCAGAGATACACAGTTGTCTATTTTTAAATAAAAGGTTAAACTCTTGGCCTTTTAGCTGTGTGTATCCATGGCTGTTTGAAGAAGTGTGAACTAAATAGCCTGCTGAAATACTGCATTTCAAAAGACCAGGAATGGGCAGAAGTGGTAAGAGTCCTTATTATACATGAACTAGATGAGCACTCCAGCTGCACTCTGCTTTCAATTACTTTTGAATCATCCCTAATCCCTGGAAATAAAATGTGATTTAGGGAGGAAAACACAGTTTGAATTCTGCATTTAGGTAAGAGAGAGAAAAGTCAACACATCATAGAAAAACAATGTCAAAAAGGCATTTTTAGACTAAGTATTACTGTTAGACTGAAGCGGGAGCATTCTTCATGTCACAGGCTAAGATTATAAGATGTCTGCCTGAGCTTTTTCTTAATAACAATGTTGTGAACCCAGACTTTCTTAAAAATAGAAGTTTGTTCTTTTTTCAGGAAAACAATGAACTATTTTGGAACAGATGTACAGAACGCAGTGAGATGACTCATCAGCTGTGCTCAGTTACAGTGGCTTTATCTGTAAACGCGTATAGACGAAAAGCCACTCTAGAGAGTTCATAAAAGAACAGCCAATCTACTGAGAGCTAATCACACTGGGCTATTCTTGGAGGAACACAGTGTTTGTACGTAATGCCAACAGTTACCAATTATTGGCTCTGCTTGGAGAAATGAATAGATCTGTGCAGTTATTTAATGGTGCTCTCTGCAAAGACTCTCTTTAAAGTATCGGAACCTGTAATTGTCTAATACTGACCTGATCCAGCAACTAGGCACTCTGCAGTGTGAAGGCATATCTGCTTAACTTAAGCTTGTTTTCTCCACAGGAGACATCCAGTGTCCAGCATACTAAGATGCATATTATAATATGTTATTTGCATAAGGTTGCATTAAATTCAGGAAAATGGATTAAAATCTGCATTTTAAAGCCAACTATTTGCATGATATCTGCCTTATGAGGAAATGATAGATACCCCATCAGGTTTCTACTGATGTTAATAAATGACACCAGCCTTAAACTTAAGGAGTGGAAGGGTGAATCATACCCTTATAACTAAAATAAGCATTACAATCTCATTCCCTCTGAGGTACACATTAAGAACATTTTAGTGTAGAAAGTTTTGTTTCACAAGTGAGTATTGGCAACATAAAAAAGAAAGAACAGAATGGAGCATCTTTACTAGCAAATCCATAACTTTCTTTTCAAATCCAACAATTCCATTGTTAGCTAAAAGATCTCTTTTGTGACAACTATTGAAAAGTTGGCGCATCACCTTTATAGTCCTTCAAAGTCAACTGCGGTATCTGTACATTATGTGCCTTTTTTAACAGATGTAAAACAAGTGATATGGATTTGAAGGAGGACATATGGTAAAAGACAGGCAAAGAAATTTCTATGATTTATTCATATAATTTTGAAGTAGCATATTTAAAATCTCGTCCCATTAACATCCATTGCCCACCTAATTACTATAAGTAATTGACAGCTCTCATTAGGAAGAGACAAAACTAAAGGGAATTAAGGTCTTGCTCTTGCAATTGGATTTCCATGAGCCAATGCCTTCATTGTGTGGAGCCTCTTTGGCATATGTGGGCTCGATCTGGATACAGGAGTCCATCTGTGCAAATGTGGTTGCAAGATCAAGGCCTAAGTGATATCATGGGAATTAAGCAGATTCTGTTATTTGGAGCAGATCTGCTCCAAAGTGACATAGCAAGTTAAAAGTTATCAATTGTCATGGAATAGAATAAACATACGATAGTTTATTACCTGATTTTGGAAAATACTGCAGATGACCCACTCCAAATCTGAAAGAAGAGGAGAAGATAATTTTGCAAACTTGTTCTTTACACTTTTTATGCCAGTAGTGGGCCTTTTAAAATTATTATTGTTATTGAGAGATTTTAAATGCTGTGTGGGGAGATAAATACCCAAACCCTGTTAACAATAATAAGATTTACTCATGGAACTCCCCACACACATCTTTGCAAATTTACTCCTCAAGCTCTAAACAGGCATTTGGGGATTTTTTTCTTTTTTTTTTTTTTTTTATTCATAGCCAGTTTTAGGATCAAATGCACTGTATCATTCCTATACAAAATAAGTTCACTCCTAATTTATCCATGTCCAGCTGGGTAGATGGTCTGGGCCAAATTTACCCATGGACTAAGCAGCTGTAAATGGAGTGCTGTGACTAATTGGTGACTAAGCAATAGTGCATGTTACGCATGGCAATAAATTGATAGGGAAATAAATGAAAGTGGTGTGCCAGAGAGAAAATATAAGTAGTATCAAGAATATACGCAAGGAGAAGCTATAAAATGATCAAAGATAAAAGTATATTTCATTTGATTCCTGGCAGAGTAACTGACCCCTCACACACCCGCAGGCGCTCCTGCCTTGCCGTGTTCCCTTTTAGAACCATCCCCTCCTTGTACTTGCTCACTTACTTTCATAATATGTACAATCTATACATTAAATAGATGCAAAATCCATTTTGCTACACATTTTTTTCATACCTAACATACTTACTGATAGAGTTACCAGTGTATTTAACCACAGATTCTAACATCTAGAATAACAGACTTTTGCTAGCTGGATCTGGGAGGCAGCTGAACTCATGAAGTCTGTGGTTTTGTACCTTCTGCCCTTACCACAGCAGTACTAGGTAAGGACAGCCTTCCCTGTCTCCTGCCTCCCCAGCTGCACTTCTTGCATCCTTCCACAAGACTTCTATTTCTCCTTCATGTACTTCACACATAACACGAACCTCCCCTTTTACTCACAGCTTCATCTCATGAGCTCTACCTGTTTGATAGCCGGCCGGAGACGTGCAAGTATTGATTGGCAGGTGCCAATCATCATGATGCACATAACAACTGGTCAAGTGGTTCCTTCCCTCTGGAGCAGTTAGGTGTTATGTTCAGCTTGTGTTTTCCTCTTATGGGGGCTTACCTCAAGTCTGTGTTCTCTACCCAGCCCTTGTAGCACAAATAGATGACACAACCTCACTGGCATTGTTTCCTTTCCAAAAAGATTAAAATATTCCCTGAAACACTGCAAAACTGGGGGGGGAATATGGTCTCTGAAACTGCTCTCAAAAAAAACCCCATAAAGGTCATATTTTACCATTGTATAAGTTTCCTAGTCTTGTGTTTGAACAGGAGAAAGGAACTCCCAGAAAATAAATAGAGTGTGGAATTTCTATTGTTTATTCTGTAAAGTCACTGTGAGTCTGTGGCTGGCTAAAAAAAAAAAAAAAAGGGAAAAAACACTTGTCCAACATTATATGTGTAGGGCATGAACAACAATAGCCTAAATCATTGTTGTGGTTTAACCCGGCAGGCAACTAAACACCACACAGCCGTTTGCTCACTCCCCTTGCCTAAGGGGATGGGGGGAAAAAAAAAAAAAAAAAAAAAATGTTGTGGGTTGAGATAAAGACAGTTTAATAGGACAGAAAAGGAAGGGAAAATAATAATAACAATAATGATAAAAGAATATAAAAAATAAATTATGCACAGTGCAATCACTCACCACCCACCGACCGATGCCGAGCCAGTTCCTGAGCAGCGGTCGCCGCCCCCTGGCCAACTGCCCAGTTTGTATACTGAGCATGACGTCATATGGTATGGAATCCCTTTGGCTAGTTTAGGTCAGCTGTCCTGCCTGTGCCCCCTCCCAGCTCTCGCTGGCAGGGCATGAGAAGCTGAAAAACCCTTGACTTAGCACTACTTAGCAACAACTAAAACATCAGTGTGTTATCAACATTATTCTCATACTAAATTCAAAACACAGCACTATACCAGCTACTAGGAAGAAAATTAGCTCTCTCCCAGCCAAAACCAGGACAGTATCCATCCCTTATTCTATATCATCTATGTCATGTCCAAGTCCCACACTCTCCAATACATTACAATTAACCACCACCATTTTTCCTGTCCTTTGATATATACACACAGATATTATTCCCTTAGTCTATAGGCAATTCCTATAAAATGTTTGTTCAGTTCATTCAGTCCATGACTTTGGGCTCCATCTGTCATAACAGTCCTTCAGGGCAGGAGAGGTGATGTGTGGTGTTGGATTGTTGGATGCTGAAGCCAGTTCTGGTTCCATTATCCTGCACTTGTCCGGTTGTATCATCACGCTTTGCTCGGTTTTTGTCAAAGTTCATTCTTCATTAATCTAGGTGATTCTTACTGTAATACCATTGATACGGCATATAGCCACCATAGAAGTGATAATATACAGTATTATACAGCAATTAACATCATACAGTTCAGTTCATTGGCTAGTCTCACCCAAATTCAAATCCCCTTGAGGTACACATTAGACTTCCCCATCCTTCTGCACCCACCAAGTGCACCCAGGTCCTTGAGCAAAAGCAATCCCATGGATGGGTTTGCCTTTGTCTGAGGCAGGAATAACCCGGACTATCTTCCCCAGTATATTTTTTACGTGCACTACAGGGACTTTATCCCCTTCTACAGTGCGTAATAGTTTTGACTGGGCAGGGCCAGCTCAATTGGTAGATCCCCTAGTGTTGACTAGGTGCTTTTGCTAAATGTGTGTCCCAAAGTTTGACACCCCAGCACCCATTGCGCTTAGTGTAGTTTTTAACAATCCATTGTATCGTTTGATTTTCCCAAAGGCTGGGGCATGATAGAATCATAGAATCATAGAATCA
>NW_009203402.1:0-1717 GCF_000690835.1 Fulmarus glacialis | reverse complement strand
CTTCTGATTCTCTCCCCCATCACACTGGGGTGAGGGGGAGGGTGCTTCTGATTCTCTCCCCCATCACACTGGGGTGAGGGGGAGGGTGGGCTGTGTGGTGCTTAGTTGCCAACTGGGGTTAAAGCACAACAGTAATCCAAAGGTGCGAATGGGAGAAGTGGCCATCTGCTGCTAAGAGCATCTCCCAGGAAGTGGGAGATCAAGTTCCAGTTCTGCTGTTTCCCAGACCCAGAGGAGTGCCCTAACTAGCCAGCTGAGGACTATTCTTTGAGCAGAGCACCTTCATTCTCCTGTTGAACTGCTGCAGTAGGTCCACAGTGCAGGCACAACACAACAGTCCCAAGGGGAAGGGGGTTCAGTTAGTTATCTGTAGCAACATAACTTCAGACACTGAGGCTTCCTGGTGAAAACATCCTTAAGATATAACTTGATGGCTTCAGCAGTATTCTCGGCTCACTTGCCAGAGCTAAGCATCATGTACTTCACTCACATAAATCTTACACGCATTTTGCCCTGAACACCTGTGAAGATTCGCATCCTCAGGGAGACCAGGGTGTACCAGACCCATAGAAGTAGATGGAAGAGAAGTCTGGCGACTGCTGCTACTGCCAATACCACTGTCAAAGGATGCAATAGGGTTCAGTAGCTGGAATACATCCTTACACTGATAAAACAAATGGCCATACAGTGCTAAGGTCTCTGACTCAGTCCGATATTGTGATCATGACTAGCACAGAATAGCAGTATGATACTAACGATTGCCTGAAGGCTATAAGCTCTGGCACTGCCTCAGAACCTTGGAGGCAAGGCAAGAGGAGTAACTACCTCCACTGGCCAAAGCAAATGGGTTTGCTAGATGTTTGACTTATACCAAGGGGTGGAGTGTGACTGTTCTCTCAAGTGAGTGTCATTAAGTCAAAGCAAGAGCACCAGGTAGGCAGCACAGGTGTCCAGAAAGAGCTAGAGGGCCATGTTGCAGCCATTATCACCTGCAGCTGGCTGTCTCCTGCAGCCATCATCTTTGGCAGTACTGTCAGAATCTGCTGACTTTTGGAAATGGTGTAGACCAAACTTCCAAGCTGGAAGGTATAAAACATCAGCTTACCCAAAAAGCCTTTGAAGTGGATCCAACAGCAGCTGGACCTCTGAGGCTTTTGTGCTTCCCAGAGTGATACAGGGGACGCCCGCACCGTGATGGAGGAGGAAGCATGAGCACTCTCACCGTTGGCTAGGGAATTAATTCTTTTTTGTTTGCTCATAAGTGCACGAATTAAGAGTTACAGGTTGTAAGTTAAGAAACCTCATGACTGGAGTGGTGAATAAGTGAATTCACGTAATAGACTACGCTGGGCAAAGGGGACTGAGCCCTGTTTGTTGTGTGTGTTTGTTGTATTTCTTCATGAGCCCATGAAATAAAGCTTAATTCACAGAGTACCTTGTCCTAAGTTTAAAGTTTTCTCTCCCGTACTGGTTTTTCTCTAACTGCTTGCTGTCTGTGCCGTTTTCATGCTGCAAAACAGGGAGAAAAAGATTCACTAATGCCATCTATGTATGTTTGGGTTTTGTACTAGATTGCAACTCCTGTTCCAGTGGCAGTCAAGGGCTGAAGTCTGAGCTTTTAGTAGAAAGTTGTAGCTGTTTGGTTGCCTTCCCTGTGCGATGGACCTTTTCTGCTGTCACTGCAGTCCCACCCTTCTTGCCCCGGTGTCCCCACACC
>NW_009203401.1:12871-21790 GCF_000690835.1 Fulmarus glacialis | reverse complement strand
CCTGCCAGGTTAAACCACGACAAACATCTTTTATTAACAACCTGGATGATGGTAAGTTCATGAATGATACCAAATTAGGGTAAGTGCATGATAAACTGAGGGACAGCAATGCTATTCAAAGGGATTTTAGTCTGGATATATGGGCTGACGGGAATACCATCAAGTTCAAGGTTATCACAAGCTGGGAAGGAGTAACCCCACACCACAGTGCGGGTGCAGGGGGCTCACTCCCTAGAGAGCAGATTTGTATGCTAGTGGAGGGCAGCCTGGCAGACAATTTGACCACGAGTCAGAAGTGTGTGCTCATGGCAAAGGCAGCTGACCACTTACTGGGCTGCACAGTTGAGCAAGTGTGTGGCCAGCAGAGGGAGGGAAGCGTTAATTCCTCTCTGTTCGATACCCACAAGACTGTACCTGAAGTAATGTTCAGTTTTGGGCTCCCAAGTACAAGACAGACATTGACCTACTGGAATAAGCCCAGTGGTGAGCCACCAAGATGATTAAAGGGCTGAGGTACATGGTGTACATGAAGAGGCTAAGAGAACCAAGTTTGTTCAGCTTTAAGAAGTGAAGGCTTCTTGCTGCCTGCAGCTATCTAAGGGGAGAGTGTAAAGAAGATGGAGGCAGGGTCTTCTTGAACACACACCATGACAGGACAGGAAGAAACAGACATGAGTTACAACAAGGGAAATTCCAATTAGATGGAAGAAAAACTTTATCACCATGAGGATGGTCAGACACTGGCACAGGTGCCAGAGAGGTTGTGGAATCTCCATCTCTGGAGATACCCACAACTCACCTGGACATGGCCCTAAGCAACCTTATCTAATTGGACCTGCTTAAGCAGGGAAATGGAGCAAATAACTTCACGGGTCCCTTCCAAGCCAAATTATTCTGTGACCTTGTTTAAAGAACAAATCTCACCATTTGGATCTAGACATGACCAAGTATACATTGGCATGTGGCACGTTCAAGAAGTAGGCAACTGCAAAAACTTCTCACATCTAACAAAGTGAAGCAGCAGCTTTGCTGCATATATGTTCCCTGATCTGCAGGATGGGCAGCCAAATCGATTGTATTTGAACGCTTAGATGTTTCACCACTGATGTTATTACAGCAACTAATTATTCTGGCTCCCACCACGAAGGAAAAGGTTTTTTCAAAATCTCTGTTTATTCACTATTTCTACAGTTACCACCGCAGGCCTAAAAGCAAGGTCAGACTCCTCTCCCAGGTTCCAGGTGAGTGGCTCAGCAAGCAAGATTTGGAAACCCAAGAGCACCCTCATGTGGCTAGATGTTGCTATGAGCTCTCCTTCCTCCAGTTAAAATACATGCAGCACAAGAAAATTGACATTTTAGTCACAGGTTTATTTCCTCACCCCACCACCGACTAGAAGCGGTACTTGTAGCAGAAGTAATATTTCTGCCGCCACACAGTTCTTCCAACAGAACCTGTTTAAGTAGTCCTCTTTCCACAAGACTACAGCTGGGTGACAGGCCTCACAGGGACTGCCGAAGGGCTGGGCAAGGGCACCAGCAGTCAGAGCCAGCAAGAACCCCGAGCAGCACACTCCAGAAACACAGCACTGAGCCTTGCCTCCTGTGATACCTCTTGGTATTACTGCTCACGCCAAGCTGGAGAGCCACCTTTACCACCTCCCTCTCTTCTCCCAGTGTTAAAGCATGGTTTTCCCTTAATTTAAGATAAAACTAGAATTTCCTGGTAGCAGATAAGGATTTTTTCTCTTCCCTGCCCACTTTTTTTTTTTTTTTTTTAAATAAAGAGAGGCTGAAAGAACAACTCTTCCTTCCCAGCACCCCCAACCACTGAGCGTGCACTTCATTCTACATGGCAAAGGAAAGCACTCCCCACTGTACAAGCCTCACTCACTCCACACAGCCTGCATCTACACCCTGCCTCTCCACCCTCATCCAACCACCTTCCCCCAGCTCTTTCTCCTTGTAGCAGGTAGGCTTTCAGAATAGGCATGGGCCCTTCAATTGCTACACTCAACCTGGCAGATCATTTTAAACTATAAACACAAGCACTGTAAACTGCATTAGAAGTAAATAAAAAGAATGGCCTGCTTCCATTTTCATGTTGAAGCCATTCAAAAGCAGTAGCAAGGCTGGTGCAAAAGGAGGGCTTAAAAGGCCCATAACTCAGGTCTGAACATACTGCTCTACCACCAAATACCCTCTGACTGAAACCATTCTGACTCAGTAGAGATTTTACAAGTCTCTGGCTGGCTTTTTTCCCTACTGGCTATAAGCTGAAAACTTAAAGGGAGCTAAATAGTAAATTTAAAATGTGGTAGCCCCAAAAACCTAACACAGTCCTCCAAGTTCCCTGCCCCAATCACTAGTAAACACATATAACACCTTCTTCTCAAATCCCTGTTCTAGGGATAGAGAAGATGTATATTGTTTGATTACCACCAATGACAGGAACCAGATGAATTAACATGTGTGATGCAAAACATTACAAAGCTAATACAGCTGACAAAATTAAGAACATAGTGTATTTCTGATTATTGTAGAAGTATTCTTCATTAGCTAATAAAATATATATCCTACTCTGAAATGGTGACGTGAGTGAAAGGAACAAAAGGACTGTATTTTCAAATTGCATGTGGTGGCCTTATAGTAAACCATTATTTTATTTACAATCCCACAGTAGCTTGGATTGCAAGAGCCCTCTGCAGAACAGCTAGTCCAGTCTCCTGTTCAAAGCTAACCTGTTAAAATTTAAAAACAGAGGACATTTCACATTACCAAGTGGTACTTTGGACCTTTCAGATCAACAATGGGTAGATTTTTAAACCGTGATGATGAATCAGTTTGACTACAAGTTACTGTGTGCACTACAATAATATATAAGCAAAACGTTATTACCCACATTATGCTTGAGATAAGAATAATCCCTTCGGCCCTTAAGGCTTTGGAGGTTTCAGTTTAAGAACCAAAGAAGTTGTGGGTGGCAGCTCCAGTTTCTCAAGCCTTTTGAAAAAAAAAACTTTTTACAATGACCCTTCCAATACAGCCCTCAAAGTCCAGGGATGCTACTTACACATATCACTGAATGTAAAATATTTCATTCAGTGCATCAAATGGCCTGGTGGAAAACGTGTGGCTAATATGAACAACCACTATACACCAGCTCTTTGACATACAAAGTCAAAGGAGAGAAACATTACCGGCCAGATAAGGTTTTCATTGTCGAAGACACCATCTCTGATCTCTGAGTGGAAGCCTCAGGGAAGAAATTTTTTCTGTCAAGTTGCCAAATGACAAGCCTAGAAACTAAAACTTCATCAATGGTTATCAAAAATTATAGACACTCTAGAACTGTTGGCTTTGTTGCATGCTAAAAATATTTCTTGAAATGCAACTCACCCATCCACATTCCATGGTGGATGTTTATCCCATTCTCCATCCCACAGGGGACAATGACCTGACAGGTGGCAACTATTCTTCTCACTTAACTGGTCTAACTTACAAAATAAACAAGTTAAACTTGGAGAAAACTAGCTTCCAAACTGAATGGAGCTTGAAGCTCACTGCTTCTGTTTCAGACCTGCACAAGAGCTTGCACAGCTGAAAACACTTTTTCTCCAGGTAGTCTGTTGAAGGACATTACCTCTCTGTCTACTAATCTTAGTCTCATCTTAAAAGAAGCTAAAATATGTAAGTTCCAATCCAAAGCTTGAATTCAGCATGAACCTGTTCAACCATCATTGTGCTAACCAAAATTCTGGAAATAGGATTAAGTGCTACCACCCAAACAAGACCCCTCTCCTCCCTGACTTATGCTACCTACACAAAGAGAACAGCAGGTCAGCAGTCAAAAGAGCTGTTTACCTGACAGATACATGTCATTCCAGTTTCAGATGACAGTCAGACCCAGTAAAGACGTCGGCAGGAACTGTGCTGACTAACAGTATAAGACAGCAACTTGAAAAGAAGGATCCATGTGCTAGCATGAAGTAACAGGCTCTCCATAGATCACACATACTAATAAACCAGAAAGCAGGATTAAGACATGAGTCCTTGGCATTTCTTGGTCTCTGGAAAGACCCAGCCTTTTTTTGGATATACACCACATTCCATCACCTTACCTTTCTCCAAGAAGAAATGCAAGACAAACCATTTGAGGCAAGAATTCCTGGATGTCTAAAAACTGACTACTCAGTGTAATACTGATATTTAATCAGTCTAGACAAATGGCCTTTATGCAGATGTTCATCAAGTGATCACAAAAAGTGAAAGCAGCATGCTCAGGAGGAGGAAGGGGGGATGTTTGGAGTTACGGAGTTTGTCTTCCGAAGTAACCATTATCCATGATGAAGCCCTGCCTTCCTGGAAATGGTTGAACATTTTCCTGCCAATGGGAAGTAGTGAATGAATTCCTTATTCTGCTTTGACTGTATGCACAGCTTTTGCTTTACCTAATAAACCCTCTTTATCTCAACCCATGAATTTTCTCACTTTTACCCTTCTGATTCTCCCCTCCATCCGACTGCGGGGGAGAGAGCGAGCAGCTGTGTGGGGCTTAGCTGCCTACCAGGGTAAGCCCACAAGACAGGGACAGGTGTGTTCTTCCCCATCGCTTTACCATAACTACTGATGTTATGTCTGAAGTTCATTAATGGAGCAATAAATCTGAAATCAGCTTAAGACTTGGAAGCTATTGCCTCATACTTTATGTATCACTCATGCAGGTAACATCAGTCTCTCCCTCTTCTATTGCCGAATTCATCCATGTCTCCCATGAAAAGAAACAGCTGGTGATCACCTTTACTCTCACGCATCTCACGAGTTGTCTCTCATGTATAAACCTGCTATATGCCATGCATTCCCAGAGAGACCTGCCCACCTGGATCCCTCACCACAGCATCTGTAAGTCTGTGGAGAGATTTATTTTAAGTCTCCCTCTCCCCTCCTTGCCCCCCCACACAGCCACATGGCCCAGTTGCCTCTGGCATGGGGAAATCAGGGAATAAAAGAAAAGCCAATATTGCAGTGTGGCCAGGAACGTGCTTTCACATAAAGCCTGTTCCACCCTGTAACAAGCACGCAGGCATGCAGCAAACATACTGGCCTCATCCCACCACCTCACTGTGGGGGATGCTGTGTGTGTTTCTGGGTCTCTCATGTTAAAGAAACAGCAAACTACCAGAGTGGGGATCACAGCTGCACACAGGCCTCAACAATCAAACTATTATTTGGGTTCCTCCCTTCCAGCTGTCTTTTCTAAAAGGAAAATGTCTCTCTGGAATATAGGATTTAAGTAGATAAACTTATTCTTTCCTTTTATAACTTCTGAATACTACTAGATATGCCTGCAAAAAGGTATGCCTTCCTACTGATTAACTTCCAACACTTTTCAACAGTACAGAAAAGGCCACAGTATGACTTTTCACTCAAGGCCCATTAGCCGGAGGAGCTTTCTTTCTTCAGAAAGATTTACACTAAATGGAACTTTGAGGCTTGAAAGAGAGTATCTACTGAGAAACATAACATTGGCCCTAGAAAACAGACAGACCCAAATATTTTTCTCAAGTTTTCTGAAATAGAAGTGTTTTAGTATTGGTTTTGCAATGGTTCAGGAAACGTAAATCCCCCAGGAAAATAAAAGAACAACCTTTTTAATGAAACTATTCCCTCTGTCTGCACCTGTTGTTAAAAAAAAAAATTATCTATTCAGGATGCAAAAGATTTGTAAGTTCCTTTAAAAAAAATAAATAGTGTTCTATTTGGACTGAATTATTCTGAAATGCCTGAATAGTAACTTAGACCTCCAGCACAGACTCATACCTGGATAGACAAATCATGTTCCAGACTTCTGTTTGTTTCATCTGCAACATCGGCTAAAAAGAAACCAAAATGATGCATTTTAAAAAACCCCCAAAGATTCTACAGTTTTCAACTTAAGTATTTACTTATAACAAATTGAAAATTGCCACTTCATCCTTAGAATCTCCATTTCTTGTTTTGTCTCCTTAAAAAGGTTTAAATATTGATGCAGAGAAAGACAAAGGGAAATACCTGTTCCCAACATACACAGAACTACAACCAAAGTGCTGATGCAGCCGGGTGCCATTTCCTCAGGCAAAGTAGACCCGAATTCTTCAACAACTGGAACTCCATTAATAAACAAAAAAAAAGTCCTTTTGGCATCCTAGTTTCACACAGAGACACCATTACAACCCCCTCTCCCAGACACCCTCCCCAAAAGATCAACAAAAGCACTTTGAAATTAGTCTAACAAGGATACATATAATCCTTGGGAGAAGGGATCTAAACCCCTTCACGTCCATGTGCAGTTATGCACAGAGAGAGGTGGTGGCAGCTGCATCCCAGCAACAACTGCGCTTTTGTTATGTATTTAACTGCACAGCAGCTGCACGGGGAATTCAACTACTAGAAAGCATGGTGTAATGGTTTCAACGAAACCAAAGTGCTGCCCACAACCGGCCAAGGGAAACTGTGTCTCTGCTCTGTCTTCAGCTTTGCTCAAGATGTCGAGGCCTGGAAGAGAAGCACATTGCGCATGTTTACAGAGCACCCGCGGAAAATCACAGCGCACGCCTGCACGTTTGCAAGCCGGACATCCCTGCTGAATCCAAACCACCAAACACTCTGAACAGAGGGAGCCACAGAGGCGATTAAATAAAGTTTACATCCTTCATGGTACATGTAACATATTAGTGCTGTTCTAGAGTATGCCAACACTTAATTTACCACAGGCCAACTGATGCCCTGAGTTAAGTAAAGAGTGCGGACAAAAGAAAAGATGAAAGTGTGAGTTATTTACCAGGTTGTCACACTGCCAGTAGAAACCATGTAGCAGATGTCTGCACCTGCTTAATTCACATTACTATTTTCTCTTCATTATTATGCAGATACTAACTTTGTGCAGTTAACTTCACAGACATTTTACATTTTTTTTTCCCCTAAAAAAAACCAGTAGTTTTAAATATTTTTGCAACAGGTATTTGGTGAATCTAAGTTTTTGTCATTTTATTACTATTGTTTTAAAACTGTTACTTGGATAACTTTTTGTTTGGGCTAAAAGCAAGGTTCAGGGTTCAGTAATATGGCAAGTTTCAAAACCAACTTCATAGAAGGAAGGAAAACCCTTGTGATCTACCAGAAGTGTCCTTCAAAATGTTTAAACATCTACTTGCAAAAAATCGAGCAAGTCACATTCACTTTGAGACTTGCCTGGCACACCAGTGAGACCACTCTAAACAACTTGAAAAGATACAGCCTCTTTGGAGCAATGCTTTGTTTAGCGTTTTGTTACTTCTGCCCCAACAATCTCCAACACTCACAGGGCTCAAAATATACATATAGGAAACTTGTATTTTAGTGTAACAGATTAAGACATTTATCCACATTTGTTCTAAAACATCTCATCAAGGAAAAGAACAAACAAACAAACAAACAAACATCATTCAACTGCAGCTTTGCTCAGCCTCAGCAGTAGCCATCAAATGCTAGCAGGCACTAGGTAGAACTAGATACTTGCATTAGAAAACAAAGGGAATAAAAAAGGGAATAAAGCATTATTCCTTCAGAACAGGAGCTTCTTAACCCTTTTTAATCCTTCCTTTGCCTAGAATAAGAGGGGAATAATTTTATTTCTGTATGAAATCAGGAAACCCTACACTCTGGGGACCACCATACTGTAAATTATATTTTTTTTTACTTAGGTCAGTGAAACTGCAGCAACCTTCCCCCACACCCTCAACTTCCTTCAGTACTGACTGCTAGAAAGTCAGTTTTCAGAGTCATGGGCCAGATAAAGGCTTTTTTAGATAATGCCACTGTTTTTCCACACGTTAAGTAGTTTGTTGGATTAATGACAACAAAATATACCTAAAAGCAATCCCAGGGAGCACAGCAGGAGCTCAGCTCCTATTCAGAGACAGGCACCAAACAAATGCCTTGGTATTTACCTAACAAGTTCACCTGAAATTCATTGGCAGACCAGTACATTTTCAGACTAACAGTTCAACAGTTCTACAACAAAACAGTGTCATTGGATAGTCAATCTTCAATTACTAATGCAATATACAGAGCATTTACTATGTAACTGGAAAAAGAAAGTAATATAATGGTTTCTGAAGCCTAAAAACATATTGAAGAACATTTTTTACAGCACTGAAAATTCATTTCCCCCTGAAATAAACAGGGGAAATGAAAAAGCCGATTTGTTCTTCTTGAACAAAAGTTTAATCAAAACTCATTAAAAGACATTGTGACAATGCACTGCCAAGTGAAAGTATAACAAATACTCCTGTTACCTAACTCTCACGTGAGCTTCCCCAGAGCTGTAGCAAAACACAGCACTGCAGGACATAGCTCAGTTCAGCCCTCTGTAAATTGAAGTATGACTTACGCTGTGCCATACAGCACCATGCATCCCACTCTTTAAACCACCAGGACACACTTCTGCATGTATACACAAACACCTCAAAACATCTCTAATTTGTTTACACCAGTAAGAATTACCACATTTCAACAGACCTGCCTACCCCAGTCTTTAAACTTCTAAGCAGTAATGTAAGACTGTCCTGTTCCTTCGTGATAATTCAATTCATCCCACTTTGCTAAGCAATTCCAAAATAATCCCCAAGTAACATTTCTTAACCAAATGTTTCAGACTTAAATCAGTTGGATTAAGAGATATGATGCTTTTTTCCACAAACCTCAACTTTTTAAGCTATCAAACTACCAAGCAAATGACTTTTTAACCAAAAAAAAGACAAGAAAAAAAAATCTGAAATGAGTAAAAGGTCACATTAAGTTTCTTATTTCTGTTTAATTTTAACCACTCGAAGCATTTTTAAGTAATCCACTCAATCATAACTATGAGCACAGACAGCTGTTTCTAGGTCTGACACTGTAA
>NW_009203401.1:12550-12828 GCF_000690835.1 Fulmarus glacialis | reverse complement strand
AGCAGGAATATAGGCACAAGGAATACAGGACTGCTTAAAGTTTACATTCCATTGGTTAGTGTTGCAAGCCAATGAGAATAACTACAAAGACAAACAGAAAAACAAAATAGTTTGATACCAAGTCCAGAAAAAAATGTTTTGAAAATACAAAAGGAAAAGGTGCTTTGCAAAATACTGGTATCAGACCAAAAAAGGTAAATTTCCCAAAGCGTGCATTTTGCCCCTAAATCTGAAAGGGGCGATCCAGAAGATGAATCATTAAAAGAGAGTCTATTTAA
>NW_009203401.1:0-12525 GCF_000690835.1 Fulmarus glacialis | reverse complement strand
AGGAATGGTCTTATGGCTTCAAGAAAGCACTCAGGTTAGTATTACTCTTTGGTAGCGTTTCTCAGAGCTAACTCCAGTTTAATTAACTGTGCGTGTTGACAAATATAAAGGTAGCGACTCTCCTTTTGCACCAGTAATACTCTTCTTTACCCTCTGTTTTTTCGGTTGACCCTTTACTAACTCGAGAATTGCAACAGAGCATAACTAGTATCAATGTGAGATTCTGAATCAGTTCCATTAAAATCAGTCTAAAAGTTGACTTTGGGGAGCTTCTGTGTCTCTAGCTGGTATAACTTCCTTAATGTGATGCCCCAACTAATTTAAAACAAAATTACCATGACTTGACTAAAACTGTCTTTCCAACCTACTAAAAGTTGAAAATACTGCAAAGCTGGTTTGCACCTAATATTTCCTCTTTCTTAGGCAAATTAAAGAACATAGATTCCAACTCTGAAACTGAAGATTGGAAGCTCTCACCTTAAGTGTTACTAATTCCCAAATAACAATTTTGAGGCTGCTCTAATGAAAGAGAGGAACAAGCCAGAAAATTTCAAAAGGATGCAGGTATTTTGCTTGAACATCAAGTGTTGTGGGAAATTTCTTATCTAGCATTCTGAACAATGCTGAAAGATACTCCTGTATTTTCCATAGTTTCCTCCAGAGCCAGAGCTGGAAGAGGAGGAATATGAGTCTGAAGAGATGGATCCCTGTATCATGTAGTATTTTGCTTGTCTAGCTTGGGGAAGGAAAAAGGAAGATATCATTGAGACGCACAATGCAGTGAATTCAACTGTCTTCAAAAAACTGGTTTCTGAAATAGAGCTGAAAGCATCTTTTCCTCTATGAAAGTTAAAAGTGGGGAGGGGAAAATTAAAAACAAAAAAAAACAAAAAACCATGCACCAGGTTTTAGTATGTCAAGAAAAGGTAATGCAAACATTCTCTATAGAAATGATCATGCAATCATTTCTAAAAATGGTTACAAAAAGTAGCAAAGCATGAAATATGTAGTTGAGAGGACAACTTCATGCAGAATGGGTTTGTACAGTACATACCCAGATAGGATCTCTTGGGAGGTGCTTTGATTTCTTCATCCTTACTATCTGCAGCTACATAAAAAACAGTTGGGGGGGAGAGGGGGGGAAGGAAGGAAAGACAAACAGACTTGTATGATTAAATGCAACAGTGGGTCTTTTAGTTACAGTTTAGTCAGTTAGTACATTTTGCTTATAAAAAAATAATAGCCAAAACCAAACATGCCAGAAATTTTAGTCTCCATGCTTTCTATAAGGCTCCCACCCCATGATGTTAAGATAGGGTCGAACAGAGTAGGAAGTCCCAGAACAGTCTCAATGCACAACCCAACAGCAATGTACCTAGGGGGAGAAAATGAAGACTTAAAAACAGTGAAACAGAGAGCTTAATTCTAACTTTATATACTTTTCATGATCAGAGAAAACAAGTTGTTACCTCAGCAACATTGAGTGTGGAGATATATATGTATAATCAGCTAAGACAATGCAGTTGCCTTGCCTCCTGTGGAAAATGCTGTTCTAAAATACTTTCAAAAAGCCTGAGCTTAAGCCAATCATATCAAGGACAGAGTAGACCCCATCTGCAAACACTATGCATGCTACATTTTTTCACTCTAGCCCTCCTCTGCCAGCTGAAAACCATGTATTACACAAGAGTGCTTTCCAGTGCCAAAAACATAGCTCTTGAAGGGATCAGGGTGCTATAAGACACAAGTTATAAAGCAGGTTAAGACATCCAGCAGTTGGAAGGAAGACAAAACTGGATGAATGACCAGAGGAAATCATCTTCATGTAAAAACACAAGAGCCTATGTTCTACTTAAGGAGCCTGGGCCGCACTATAAGAAGAAGAGACATCTAAGAGCTTGTTTTTAACAAATGCTGTTCACTTGTTTTCAGTGTAGTTCATACATTCAGGGTACTCGAAATCTGTCACAGTGTCTTGGGCATAACTGAAATTGAATCTTTGTTGGAGAGAGATGGAAGGCTTATTTGAGGAAAGAAAAAGAGGGTTCTTCATTGCAGTGTCTGTTTCTCTAAGAATATGAAGAGACTGCTCTGGCCTGCCAACATTTTCAAGAGTGACCAGATGCTTTTAGCTGTCTGCATCTGTGAGCACCTCCTTCAGCCTCCTCTTGATTCTTGAGTCAAGACGTAGCACATACACATTTTGCTTTTCAATATTTAGCTCTCTAGCATGATAGCACCATCGTGCCCCAGAAATACTACAGCGCTTTGAACAAAAGAAAGCTATAACAAAAGAAACTACCACTGAACCTTGAGCCTTTCTGTACTGAGCCAGCAACACAGCATACATACTGCTGCACAGGCACCAATTTAAAAGTGGGCAATGAATAAGGAGAGCTATTGTTACCACAACAATGGTATAAGGAGATCTGCATTAAAGCAGTCAAGATGCAATTAAAGGTGTTAAATAAAGGATAAAAGATGTGAACAGGTATTGTTCATGCCTGCTGATTTCATCTGAAGACTCCTTCACATAGTTTTCAAAGTATTCATAGGCAGGAAAGAGAACTGTCCTATTATTGGAGGATGATCATTAAAATAAAGTCGGGGGTTTTTTGTTGTTTTCTTGTTTTGGGGTGGTTTTTTTTCCAATTCAGAACAGCTAAAAACAGGCTATACAATCCAAGTTTAAAAAATAATAAAACAGTTGGATATATAAAGAGGACTTACTCTGTCTTCAATGAGTACATGTAATTGAAGGATAAAGTTTATGTATCCAGAACAAAAAGCCAGAGAAGGCAGCAGCAGCACAAGATGGGCTTTGCCACTTTCAACTTACTTTCACTTTGCAAGACTAAAAGGGGGGTGGGGGTGGAAATCCCATAATTGAGAAATAACTAAGAGAAAAAATAAAAGATTATGCGAGTTTTTCTAATAAGTTCTCTATATAGAGCCTACAAGAAATAATCAAACATTACTGGAAAGAGTCCAGGGAGACTGTATTTTTCATGCTATGATAGTTACCCTATAAATAAAAGTACAAGCATTTTGACTGAATGGCTTTATGTCTATGTTCTGAATTGCTATTGATATGTATTTTAATCCAGTTACACCACAGAACAGGCTAGAGAATACAGAACAAGCTTGTCAAGATTAGGAGAGACTGCTCCTTAATGCTTCAAGAAATTTTAAGTAGATTCCTTCTGAACTAGTGATTACTTAAGGGACCTTATCTGTGAGAATAATAAAAACAAAAGAAAACAGGCAACTCCCACATAATTCAAAACACACTGGTAAACATATACTAATATGACTGGGGGGGGTGGGGGAAATACCGCATTTAATAGTAATACAAGAAAACAGCAAACTCCCTTCCATTGAAATATTCTATTCTATTCGGTTTCTAAGTATTTTGGATTATTCTGCAGAAACATTCAGAGGGAGTATAGAAATTAAAGAAGAAAAATGTTTAAATTGAAGACCAGCCACGTGAGAAATAACAAATTATATTATCATAGAGAAATTGTGCACTTTCCTCTCAGGATTCTGCAAGGTTAATCAAAAGCACTGACTTCAAACCTACCTTCTCACTGCCCCAGTAAGTTATGAGGAAAGAAAGTAAGTACACAGATTTACCAGTTTGCCTAGATCACCATAAAACTTAAGAGATAAGATTAGGAGTAGGATTAGAAATACCGATCTCACTCCTACTCGTATTGTGCTTGAAATACAAACCTATCTTTCTGTCTCACTTGAAAGCAGCTTTGTATGCATTTATACGTTTATTCTGAGCCATCACATTACAGTTGGCCTTACTAAAAATCCATCACAGGCAAGAAAAAGATTTTAGCTGTTCTCAAAGTTTGTGGAAGGATGCAAGTCTTTCGATGAAAACAAATAATTAAGGTCCCCAAATAGGTAAAACCAGTCTCTCTAGCTAATTAAACACATGACAAGCTGAGTTTCAGGAAAAAGGATCAAATGACACAATGCAGCCTTGAGAAGTTTCCACTACCTGGTAAGGGAAAGACTGATTATCCTTTAGGAGACTGTATGTCTTTCAGGGAGAGTTGTTTAAAAAGGGCTATATGCTAAACTGAATAGCCTCCCTTTTTGTCCAAAGGTTACCAAAGGAGCCTGCAAGAGCGTGTATGTAAATGTGCACGAGGATAATTTCCCCCCAGAAAGGGCAAACAGAGAAACCTTTCTGCCACTTCACAAAATGCTAGTACAGAGAGCAAAGGAGGGAGAAAGCATATATGCCCCTGCCAAATGCTTCCTGGATTTTAACTGCTGCTAAATCTGGCTGAAAGTAGTTTTTAAGTCACTGATCCTGCCAGACTAACAACCCTTGTGAACATAGCAGCTTGTGTTTGGGAGCCTGAGTACAGCTCCTCTTTCACATGAATTCACTTACCTGAATAGTTTCACACTACCTCCACAATGAGCAGGTATGGAAGTAGCTTCCTTAGCTATTAGATAAATTACCCTACTGCACAGCCAGTAGCTGCTGTCTTTTAATGATGGCTGTGGATATCTGGAACTGGATCAGACCCTCAATTATTAGGGAGTGAGGGAAGAGAACAGATGGAGAGAATAAATTATACATCCATATTGGCAAAACAACTGACAAAAAGCTGACAGCATTAATTCTGTTCTTGTTGGTAATAAGCTGTAACATAAAATGTTGTAAGTCAAAGTCAACACAGAGAACACAAAAACTATCCCCCTCACATTTCTTATCTGGGGAAAAAAGCATGGACTTTCCACAAAGCTTGAACATTTCATTAAATAAAGAATAATACTCTGGCCCTGACTGAAATTATCAATGCCTAAAAATTAACAAATAACCAAAATAAAAAATATATGAAAATTCCCATAAATCCCAACTAATCCCACACTAAAACCCAAGGAAATCATATACAAAAAGATGTAGTTTTGCAACTACGATATGACAGCAGCTCCTGTCATATTTTGACAGCTGATAACTCAGTAAGTAGAAAATAAATTACGTATGAAAGCAAGTGTTTGCAGTTGCAAAATAAAATTTCAGATAATAGTGTATGATCATACCTAAGAACTTGGTAGAAAGTACAGCTGAAGAAAATAACTTCTTATTCTGGCCAAGATCTTAAAAAAAAAAAATCCAGGCTAGTACAATGGCATAACAGCCAGCTCTATATTCAAGGCATGGTGTGAAATATTAAGGAGAACTCTGATTTCTAGACTGAACCAAAACCCGCCCGAAATAAAATTACAGCTTTACATATTTATCTGGAAAAAAGCAGTTTCAAAAAAGAAGTTCAGGAAGTGCTACACTGAATATCAAGAAAGGAGATTGGATTGCAATTCAGACAGAACTTTTGTCCAAAACACAGCGCACCATGCTTTCAAAAAGATTTATCCTGCAAAAGCCAGTTCCTGTCACTAACCTGCAAAAGAGCGGCGTTTTATGTTTAGCTCGTTGGACACACGTACTTCAGTGCACAGTTTCAGCATCAGTAACATAGTAATGATCATGATAATGCTTTGCCACAAAAGAGGGGATTCAAAACGCCTTCCAAACCTAAAAAAAAAAAAAAAAAGGAAAAGAAAATATATAAAACATCTCAAAGGTAACAAATGCTGTACTCAGTTACTTTCATTCTTTGAGCCTATCTAAGTACCTGAAAAAGGAAATCCTAACAGTAACAGGTATGGAAGGCTGAGGAAGAGAGAGTCACCAACCAAATCTAGATGCACATACCGTAGCTCAGAGTCACAATGCCCTTGCAGGAGTATCTGAAAATCTTATTACAACATCCCTGTGGAATGATCCTAGAAATTCTGAAACCAGAAGCTTAAGTCTTTGTTTCCAAAGCCAGCAGCAAACCTATTATTTTGAAAGAAGAAGCAGATTCACTGAGTGGTCAAGGCAGTACGGAGAGACCAGAGAGTTACGCCGCATTAATACTAGTTATGTGTCCTCTCCACATACACTCTAGATTTCACAAGGACTTCTGTGCAAAACTTACCTCTCTCAATTTTTCATTTTTAAGTCATAAGAACAATAGCACTTGCCCTATAAAGAAATAAATACCCACAGTTATTAGCTTGCTAGGTTTAATAGAACATCTTCCTACATGGGGCGGGGGGGGGAGGAAGGGGGTAGGGAGGAGGGGAGTATTATGCTCTGTTTGCCTTGTCTGCCTCTAGACATCTGAGTGGAAAGACCAGGTCAGCAGAACACACCAACCAATTCATCAATTTGTCTCTAATTTGGACCAAGGTTGGGGGAAGTAAGGAAGTCCAAAAGATGTGGGAACTGAACATACATAATTTGTCTCTCCTGCCCTCCCCCCTTCCCACAATTTTATTTCTCTTTGCTCACAGATGATGCTTGGTGGAGACTGCTGAGCCCTTCCTGCATGTAACGCAGAGAGGTGAACTTGGATTGTGGCCAATCTTGACTGAAGAGCTTACTCTTGTGTGATCGCACAAGGTTCTGCCACAGGAAAATGAGACCCTTCAGCGAAGACCGGTGATGCTCCAAGCTCCTCTTCCTGCATTACTTGATGAAAGCTCAGCAATCCTCACCAGACACTCTCAATAAGTGCATTAGGGGTAAAGGGTGGAAGCTTTTCATATGCAGCCTTCAAAGTGTATTAGATTTACAATAGGAAGGCTGCACACACATCACAGCGAGCTGCTTCTCTGTGCTCAGTTCTGCCAGGTTTTATGCCTTGAAGACAGAGATACTGAGGAAGGGATCTGGTGAAAACATATTGCTATGCTCCCCAACTCCTTCAGCCTGCACCGCGAGGCACACAGGCTTTCTAAATTCCCTCACAGCACACTTACTAAGACCATCCTCTGAGCACACCATGTTGCTGCAGACCTCAGCTTCACAGGCATGGCAACCACTGCCCTCTTCTTGACAGTTCCTGTTTTATAGCACCCCGGCAAAATACAATTTCTTATGCTTGGACTACTTTCATAGCAGAGCTCTGTGTTAGTAAAAACCAACTAGGTTCACCATCATGCTCTCTCACACAATACTGCATTTCCACTATAGCCACTGCACCAGAGAGATATTTTTTTTTGTTATGAGTCAACTAATAAGGAACAGGAGAGAGACTGGAAAGTCCTTGATTAGCTTCCTTGGAAATCCTCCTGTGCAGAACAGCCAAGCAGCCCACACCAATGAAAATGGCCAAATATTTCCTGCCTACTGGCATACAGCTAGGAAAAGTACAAGGCCTTGAGCCTTTACACCACTGCCAAAGACACCACCAGTAGCTACTGGAAGAACAGCAGTTGCATGTACCTTAGTCCCCTCCTTCTTTCTACCGTTGATGGATTTGTG
Source organism: Fulmarus glacialis (assembly GCF_000690835.1). Lineage (NCBI taxonomy): Eukaryota > Metazoa > Chordata > Aves > Procellariiformes > Procellariidae > Fulmarus > Fulmarus glacialis. The sequence continues at coordinate 5,180 of NW_009203401.1, read as the reverse complement.
GTGGGCCACACAAGAGCCATTATCATATCAAATGTGGAGGACATTATGAGGAAGGAAATAAAGAACGCTACTGATGCATGTACTCACAGGCAGAGTGCTCTCTGGATAAGGCTTTCACTGCACTAGGACAAAATGCAGGGGAGAAGAACAAAAGTCTGGCCCAGCCTATGCCCCATGCCCATGATCCCAAAGCTCGTTCATTCAGCCTGTGTTGCTGACTGTGCCCAAGTTCCCCTGAGCTACTGGAATTCACTGCTGTTATACTTGTGTCTTATTCAGGGAATGAGAAAAAAAACAATAGGAAAGACTTACTTTGAATTACAGAGCAGTTAAAACTGTTTACATCAGGCTTAGAAAAACCATCTCCAACTACAAATGCATTTGCATGTAAAAATACAGTAATGTGTTTAAGAGGGGCTGAGCTAGCAGCACAATAAGCTGGAAGCTATTATGACAGTAAATCCAGCACAGGTCGCTGCAAGGTTAGTTTCTCCCTGCTGATGAGATTATTGGCCATTCAGTAATGGGTGCCTCACAAAAGTATTGCTTGCAGTATAAACATCCACCCACTACAAACATGTACACATAAGCATGGCCACCTGCTCTCTGATCATAACAACTTGCCTCACCACAGCCTTACTGGAAATGAGACTGGAAGTATTGCTGCAGATCCTCTACCCCTTAAAAATTGGAAAAAAAAGTAAAACAAAAAACTCACAACACACAAGAGAGGTAAATTGGAAATTTAAAAATTCTTATAGGGACTTCAAACAATGTGCAACACCTGTAGATTTTTTTACAACCCTCCAACCAAAGGCAAAGCATACTCATGTGAAATAAATCTCCCCAACACCAATCTCCAAACTGAGTCTCGCAGGCAACACAACCCTCTAAGCTAGGTCACATCTACAGGAAATCAAACAGCTGCCATGGAGAGCAACAGGCAGAACAAACAGGACATGGCCTACACCACACTACCATGACAAGATGACTGAAGGGAATACCAGTGTCAAGGACCACTGTCAGGTTCCTGAAGCTTTAAAAATAAAGCCAGAATACTGATTTTGCTCAGGATCATGGAAACAAACACCACTCCAGGCTGCTTACTCTACTTCACATTGATATTAGGGCCTGCCAGCTTGAGCTAGGAGCACTGCAAGATGCAGGCCCTGCAGGGAGAGCGTGCTGTTCCATGTTCTGTTTACTTTCTGCCTCGCAGAGGTGATTCCTATCTTTGCCAAAGCAGGAGCCAGGAGGGGAGGAACATTAAAGTAGATTATGAGAGAAAGATGAAGAGCCTTAGGATACTAGAACAGGCTCGCGGAAAAGCACAACTTTGAAGTCCTGGGGATGAGGGGGTCACCATCATTATTGTGCATTTTCACCCCACAACTACAATGTTACGTGACATAAAGTGAATAACCGTGACATTTGCAGTATTCAGTGAACTCAGACTTCGTATGTCAGACAACAAAGAGACAAAGAATTTTTCACTATTTACTTAATACTGTAAAAACAAAAGAACTCTTTTTTTCTGTACTAGTCAAATGTGCAAATAAAGCTAGGGAGGGGCTTACATTTTATTAGTATTTCAACAGCCTTAAAACTATTAATGCATGTTCAGGGTGATGAAGACAAGAGAAGTGAACATTCAAGCCAGAGCAGAGACTAACTAGTCATGGAGAATGTCATCGGTATGACACAATCCTGTTGCAATAATCCTGCTATTCCAGTCCTGGGCCTACTCAAAAGAGCAAATGCCAATTGTGCAGAAGAAGCCCTAACTACACCAAACACAAAAGGTTTGTGTCCTTTCCTAAGGACGTCTCTGAAAAGAAACTGACTGCTGTTGGTGCAACCAGATCACCATCACCCTGACCGCAGTTTCCTCCTACACTCCTGGACGCCATTTCAGCTTCCACCTGCTGTGGCAGTGCCTCTCGCCTGTCCTCTCCCGTACACAGGCAGGCCTAACACGGCACCGTCTCAGCTCACACAGGCAGTTCCACTCACCGCAAGAGTGGAAACCACCAAAGTTACTACAGGCCTCACAGCTCCGGGTTGACTTTTCCAGCTCTTTGACTTTCCAGTTACAGATTCTAGGCAAGATGGAAAGCATGCAGGATACTGCACACAGCACCAGGGCCACGACAGGTAGCCCGATGCAGCAGCATGGTAGCTGTCTTGAAAGACAGCCCATACAATTACAGAATTCCACCAGCAGGAAGAACAAGAAACAAACTAGTTTTACAACAGGATCTCTTGATATCAGAGTTTCTCCTTAACACGTAAACTTCCAGGACTGTATGGAGCTCCTCACTTGGACATACAAAACCCTACTTTACCTTTACTTTTTGTACACAAGAGCAGTGCATTTTATCCTCACTCTCTGGCACTTATAAAAAGGAGGAGGAATTGCATAACACTTTTGCTGTCAATATCTGAGCAAGATTCCACCAGCAGGCCGTATGTAACGCAATCTTTCAAAGTTGTAGTCACTCAGTCAGGTTGGTTTATAGCATCATCCCACCCTCCCCACATGGTAAAAGCTGGCAAGATTCATTTTAGTAACAGAAGTCTTAAAAGAAAAAGCTTCTCCTTCCCACAGGAAGTCCTACAGACAGACACCACTGGCCCACTATCTGAAGCCAAAGCAACACCTGGCAGCAGGGACCTGATCCACAAGTAGCACTGTAGGCGTTACAGCGAAATAAATAAATATGTAGGAATCTACCCCAGACAGCAGCAAGTCCAACATTTTCCTATAAATTACCTCCAGCTGCATACTCGTCTCGGTAAACCTCTACTCGTAACAGGAAGCTTATTCCACTGACTCCGGCACAGAGAGCTCCCAGTGCTACTAACATTACAGTTTTCAGAACCCGCTTTGTTTCAGGTGAACTGATGAGGAATGGGTAGAAGGTTACCTTGTCTCAACACACTCCACAGTATTCATCTTTTCCCTGTCAGAACTTGTTTCCACAGTTTGTCTTAAGGCAACTATTTTGTAAGAACGACTCCAAAATTGGATGGGTTTATTTTCTGTTGTTTGGATTTCGATGGTGTTGCTGTATGAGGTTTAGGCCAGTGGCCCACAGAACTACATCTCAAAACTTTTGGAAAGAATACTGTCTTCCTGGAAAATATACAAACCATACTATACTACTACATAAAACATTTTATGGACTGCAAAACTGAAAAAAAAGTCCAAAAAACTCTGGGAATAGTAGGGAGCATAAGTACTTTTGGCTGAACTTACTCAGAATACAAATAAAAATGCCTACTGCTGACTTCTAAGAAACCTGCAGTTCCCTTTCCTCTAGCTATTTATTCTGAATTTACTATTAAAAGAAACCATAATTTATCCCATCATAACCTTTGTTTTAAAAAAAGAAAGGGGGGAGAGAGAGAGGGGGAAGAGAGGAAGAACTCACAAGTAAGTTTTCCTCCATCCTCCACCCCCAACTGACTGCACAACTCTCGCCCGCCTTCTTGTTCCTATTCTTGATCATGACAATGCAAAGCTGGCAGACTGAAGGCCACATGAACCAAGAAGATGTGTCCGTCTTGGTCACAACTGAGTTCAAGTGCCACAGTGTGCTCTGAAGCCAGTCCACAACTTCAAAACAGCCTAGGAAAGCTTAACCAGATGATTAACCACCTCAAAGCTCAAGGGTATACCTTAGATATTTTAACAACCTGTCTTGAACAAGAAATCAGAACTAACTCTAGCAAGTACAAAAAGACACTAGCTAACAAAAATGGTAATGAAGTGTTTATTAAAAATGCAGACAGGAAAAAACTGATACCAGTTTTTTTGGAGCATGCCATCCATCTTCATATGTGCTACAGTTACAAAGGCGCTGAGTTTTGCACTGCCTCTTCCTCTTTACCCACAGCACAGACCTTCTCCAGGCTGACCAGTCCAGAAGTTGAACTGACTAGAGAGCAAGAAACAATGACCTATGGAGTCTGGATAAGACAGACAGGAGAAGCAGCACTGACAATGGCAGAAGACTAGAACAAAGGAGCAGCTGATACCAGTCATAAATCATGACCAGCAGCTACACTGGCACCCCAAAATAAGCGCTGCTTTGAAGCATTATATAAAATTATAACAATATATTATTACTAAAAATAAAGCTAACTTGATATCAAGTCTAGTCACAGCACAAAATCAATTTTTCACACTGGTAAATGGAGACCCCATTGTGTGATGCTGTGAGAACAGACCATCTACTTCTCAAAATTTTTTTTTTCAGAATCCTCTTTAAAAGGGCCAAAGTCTTCACATACAGTCAACACACTGAACCACAAGTTTGCATGGTCAAACTTCTACTTTCTTTTTCCTAAATAAAAGCCATGTGTGCATAAATAAAGCGAAGTGGAATCATGCCCGCTGCTATCCATATGCAGTTTTCATTCTTGCAGACCAGTCCTCTCCCACTGCTTTTCCACAAAGTTCTGGCATATAACTCATTGTTGGAACAGAGCAAGGCCAAACACACGTAAGTTAAAGCAGAAATGTCTCTTTAAAGATGACATTTTGAGACACTGTGAAACAGAGAAGCAAGAAAAATTACTTAATGGAGAATGTGTTACTGTCATCACTAGCGAACAGAAGTTCTTTGAGCACACCTTGAAACTAAGGGATTAGGTGGGAGAAGACAAGGAGGACAGGCATTGCACTGAGCCCTTTTGACTTACCATTGGAGACAGTCTAATCAGAGGAAGAGAAATTGTGAAAACAGGTAACTGGAAACAGGATTGTTATCCTTGATCTCAGCAGTACTTTGTTCATTGGCTACTGTCACAGTGCAATACACCAGCTGCAACTCTATTGACACATAAAACATGCCAAGAAGATCAGGAAGTAAATATTCTATTTGGAGGGAAGACAAAGGGTCAAACTTCACCCGCTGCAAAACCAGACATTACCCAAAACAAAAAAACCCAAACAACCCAAAACAACCCACCTCTAAGGTAACAAAGTACAGTTCTAAGAACACGTGGAATCTGCCAATTCACAAATAGGAAATGACGGAATTGCCCCCACAGCTGAGGTGAACAAAGCACAGTAGAGCCATGGGGCAAAGGTGGGAAAAGGTGGGACTGGGTCTATTATGTGCAGCTGACACCAAGCTGGGCGGAAGTGTTGGTCTGCTCGAGGGTAGGAAGGC
>NW_009203400.1:65003-85160 GCF_000690835.1 Fulmarus glacialis | reverse complement strand
CTGGGTGGGGGTATTTTCTCAGCGCTCGTCTTTCCGCACTGTGTCCCCTTTTTAGGCTGTGCTTTTGGGCGTTTATTGTTCTGGAAGAGTCCTAAAAAAGGCTTAGCTGCCCCAGCACTTGGTTACTCGTTGCCCCGTGGTCAGCTGCAGGAAGTCCGTCTTGAACCTGGCTCTCCCTGGTTGCTTCAGGGTCAAGCCCCTGGCCTCCTGTGTGAGGGTGCATCTATACTCCTGAGAGGAAGTTGAGCTCAGCAGAAGATTTCTTGCACTGCCTGTCAGTGCCAAGCAAATCGCATGTATTGGTGCCCTGTGTGATGTGCTTCTTCACCAGTGACAAGGGGTCACAGTCATGAGTTTTGTCATTGGGTTCATACTGTGCTATTCATCTCCCAGAACTTGTATCAAGAACTGTTTGAATTAAAGAGCAGCTTGTTGCTTCACACCAGTTAAATGAACCCTCTGTCCTTTGTACTGTTCACAGGTGTGGCTCTGGGGAGGGCGTTCATGATGCAATGGCATGTGTGCTGCCCAAGAGACTGTTAAACAGGTACAGCTTTTGAGGTGTGAAAATGAACTCGCTTTCCTCCAGAGGGTCGTTACTGCTGTGTTGTGCAACCAGTGGCAGCTTTACTCTATGGGTTCATTATTTAGGGTTGTGGTGTTTCTGTTCTGTAAGTAATTCCCTATCTTCAGTGGTTTGTTTCATATGTTCCAGGAATTGCACGCGTATTTTTGGGTCTGCAAGCTCCCATTAAAATCAAATAGCACCTTCAGGTTAGGGTACGATCCTATCTACCTTGCAAGAGCCGTGCTCTTACTGCATAGTGCTAACTGGTGAGCAGTGTTCAATCCCTTTGATTGACTTGATTGCTTCCCCTTTTTTTCTCATTTTCCACCTGATTTAGACAAGGTCTGTAGCAGACATTTTTACTCTCAGTTAAGGCTCTTATGCTGGATGTAGAACTTCATAAACCATGCAAAAATCTTCCTAGTTATTCTGTCTGAAGAGTGTCGTTTAGTCTCCAAAGCTTACCAACAGTAAAACTCATTACAGTATTTTTGCACATTCAACTACCTGCACAGTAGCCCTCAGTGATTTTGCCGGCTTTCTCAAAGCTTGCAAAGAGGGGCTGGTGGCAACTCAGGCAGAGCGTGAAACGAAGCTCAGGAGAAGTTTGCAAGGTCGTGACACCCAGGCTGTTCTGTGATTTTATTCATTGAGTGGTGAGAATTTATTACGTAAATGCGTGCTTCAATCCTCCCTTTTATAAGGAAGTAGAACGAAGTGGATTTTTTCTTGAAAAACAAATTCAGTACAATAACTTTCAAACAAAAATCAGTGCATGTGTATCCGCATGCACACACACACACGCACACACGTGCATCTGTGGCAGAATTTTCTGTAGAGATCCCAACAAGCTACAAACATTAGAGCCACCATTGTTTGCCTCTAACAGATCAGTGTTGCTTAGGGACATGAATTTTTGCATTTCGGAAAAAAAAACTGGTGGAGACATTTTCACATAGAAGTCCTTTTGTCAGGAGAGCTTAGTCTGCTGAAGAAAAGACTGTTACAAGATGAGTTTAATGACAATTATTTTGTAAGGACTGTCTGAGCCTTCCTACTTTTTGATCTTTCACTGATTGAATGTTTGCGTTAGGAAGGTTTACCGACTGGACCTTGGCAGTATCCAATTAACTATTAACTTCCCTAAACAATAGAGTAAGTATAAGGTGGTTGTTTCTCAGTTCATCTGACATCTTCCCCTAAAGTTAGTTTCCTGAGAAGAAAGGCAAAGTTCAAGACAGAAAAAAAGAATTCAACATTGCCCTCATCTGACCTACTACAGCAATAATCAAATGCCTCTTGGCATATTCCGCTGCTTGATGCATGGAAAAAGTGCACGGTGAAGGAAAATGCTGCAGCTGCCAGAGAAAAGGAGTTGGGGCTGTTTGGCTGTCACACTAAAATGTTGCTTACTTCTGGCGAGGGTGGCAACTCCCTTTTAGGCCTGAACAAGATTTAATGCCGGCAAATTTCTGAATTCTTTCTTCCTGCCGAGTTATTCTTTCATCCTGCAGCCACTGCTGTTCAGCTGGAGTATCAGTTTGAAGCTGGAGAAGATTAAGCACTGCCAAACACTTTGTTAAGGTACAAATGCTATAACAACCATAATAGGGGAGACTTGGGGGGAGAAATTTTTTTTAAAATATGGGAAGTTTAAATCCTTAGTGTTCCAGCTTTGGTTGCTGAAAAAAAAGACCAAGGAGCTTGCTGTTCTATACCAGCAGGAAAAAAAACCACAAGAGAGAAATGCATAATCATATTTCAACAGAGAGGAGATTTCATGCTGGGAAATTTTTGCTAAGGTATTACCTAAATGTCAGAGTAAAGACAAAGTGGCAAAACACGCTCCAGGCCTGCTGTAATTTCATGTATGCTGCAGTGACTGTTTCTGGCACACCTGGGCAGCTGACTTCTATAGGGCTGCGCGGCTGTTGCCATTCATCAGATTTGGAGCTCGTTTTATCCAGGCACTTTTCCTGACTCATTCAGAAGCACGACAGTGGTGTTGTCCTTGTGTTTCACTGTGCTCATGTTCTGGCTTTCCCAGGCACTAGGAAAGATGCAGAAAAGGTAGAGGTGCTTGGCAGTGGCAGCAAAAGTCTTAACGGTTGCTCGGCTGAAAAATGGCAGTCTGAAAATTGTCTGTGTTTCCTGACTGACAACTGAATCCTCTCTCAAGCGACAGGATTTATTCCCAGCCTGCCACTAACCTTCTTTTTCAACAGACCAAACACCTTGGGACTCTCAGTGCTTCTACCTCCGTTTGACCCCACTTTTGCCTTTTTCAACCCTAAGCCTTTCATGACTGAAACCTTTTTGCTGTATGCTAGCTAGCACCTCGCTCAGTCAAGCTGTATTTCTGCTGGGCTTTGCTGTACTCCGTATCAACATTAAAAATAAAGAGGGGCACAAATACACCCAGTGTGTATCAGGGAAGGATTGGCCATGGTTGCCCGCTGCCCCTGCAATCTGTCTGTGCCCCAGGCTGTCTCCTACGTAAAGTCACTTGCCATCCCTACAGCACACGGCCGGTGCAAACTCCCCTTCAACCACCTTCTTAAACCTGATGTGTTGAGGAGCCAGGCTTCAAGTATTGGTGCAGCACAGGGAAGACTTGAGGCCCTCACCTGGCATCATGGCAGGGCAGTAGGAGACCAGGCTAATGGGGAAGGGAAGGCAAGGCAAGGCAAGGCAAGGCAAGGCAAGGCAAGGCAAGGCTCTCCCATCCCTTCCCTATGACTAGGTGAAATGGTGTATGCGTAACAATACTTAAGTTTTTTGCATCTCACAGACAGGTTTGATGCTCATACAAATTCAGATCTCATTTCGGCTTTTTAGGCACAAACCGAAAGGAATGAATGCTTCAGTGGCTGAGCTAGTTTGCAAAAGACAGTTTTGACTCTGAACTTACTTCATACACGAAGTTGGTAGATGTACAATTCATGTATTAATGTGTGGCTTGTGTAGCACCTATTGTAGTGCTAATACTCAACAAATAAAGAGATGTAGAAAATTACATTAAAATATGATTGTAGATACAAATGCTTAGTAGCCAAAACATGCCACATTTAGGTAAACTTTATTCTGCCTTTTCTGTGACTACATTATGAAATAATCTTCTGTTATATGTTGTGATGCTGCTTTTCTGCACAGAGCTGTGTCTTACTCAGAAGTCAGGTGTGCTGGTGCCATCCTTTCTGGTAGGTAAATTGTAGGTCCACTTTAATAAGATAAAAACTGAGGTGGGAGAGAGCAATTAATCTGTCCAAGAAGTCTCTCAGGGAGGTAGGATCAGAGCTCGATCTCCAAACTCATGTTTCTCTACCCTCACCCCCACATCACCATCGTTTCACTTGCTGTGGAGGTTCTGTCTGAGCTGCAAATGCCTCTGCCATATGCTCAGAGGTGATGAACATTTACATTTATTCATCTCCTTCTGAAGGCAGAGGCTTTTAAATGCATTCCTACTATTACATAAGCATAAACCTGGAAACCATGAAATTCATATTGTGCCAATATTGCTCATAGCTGAGGTCCAATGCCTGGGTTAAGAACAGTCAGATACATTTACTGTTGAAAAGATAGTCTAAGTGAAAGGAAGTCTTGTTAAGAATTAAGGATTTTGATTGCCAGCTCATTTTCCACATGCCTGCTTCATGGTACTCTCTCTCCTAATTTTAAAAGACAGAAAATTTTTCAGGGAAATTTTGAGAACTAGCCTTTGTGCATTAGACATCTTCACTGGAAGGAAAACACACTGAGAAGATGTCTCCTTTCACTTGCATTGGGGTAACCTGGTGGTTGGTCTACTGACAGCAGGGAAGCTGCAGTTAGAGGGAAGTCTGAATCAGGCCCCCAGCAAGAACAGGTTTCTGAAGGTACTCTTTCCTAGCAAAAATAAATACAGGTCCAGAGAGCACGGGGAAAGAATCCAAGTCAACTTACATGGCAAAAAATAAGATATTTTAGAAGGAAGGGTCTCTCGGTTGTCTCATTGTCTCATTGGTAGATGAAGCTTCGAGAGAGTCTGTGACTCCTGTATAACTCTTAATTTATTTTGTGCAGAATTGTTACAAACTATAGAGATTTTCTAGCTCCACCCACTATAAATGCCCTGATACCCACTCGCGTAATGCACAGTTAAGACTCCAGCATATTCTCCGAAGACATGGAGATTTGTAAAACCTGAGCTAAAATCTGCAAAAACAATGCAAATCTAAATTTCCGACTGCCAAGAAACACAGACTAAAACTTTATACTCCAGAATTCTGGCACAGGCTCCCCTGCCAAAGAGTGGGCTGGCCGCACGTTAGTCTTTGTGTTATTTTCTTTGTCTCACTTCTCTTCTTGTCTAACCCAGCCCGGCTCTTCGTCACCAATCCTCCTTTCCCACAGGAAGGCAGGGTTGTGCAGGACATGGTTCAATCCACTTCGTTAGGACCAGATGTTACGAGTCAAGGCACCAGACTGTTGGCTAAAACCCAGCTCTGGGGCAAGTAGCTCCCTTCTGCTCTTGCCCCGTCACCGTCTGGTCAGTGGGTGTCTCTTTTCTCCACTGAAAGGCAGATCTGGACACCTTGTGCAGGCCAAACTGGAATAAAGCGATTGCTGTCACATCCCTTCACTTTATGCTCGGTTTCTGATGGTGATCAATAGCCTACAGAGAGCCATGCTGCAGCAAGAGCTTTGCAGATGGAGGAGCAGGGGAAACCTGACCTCTTTCTTCATAGAGGGGGAGCACTAGGTGAAGGATGAACTTGGTGCATGTTTTCCGCCATTAGACACAGCACGGGGCAGGGGATGAAAACGCCTTCTACCAGCAAAAGGTGAACAGGGGGCTTGGTAGCACAAGTTAATAGATGGGGTTGTTTGCAAGGATGGAGCGGGCTGCCTCTCCATGAATAACAGTTTTCATTCTTGGCAACCTAATTCCCAGTCAAAACTGTATGTGTGGAACCTGATGCTCGAGACAATGGTTGGGTGAGAATTTGCATTAACTGCAGTCATCACCTGTGGCCTACCAACACTCGAGTCGGCATCGCCTCAACGGGCAAAGAGGCATAGCCCTCGCTCTTGTACCTTCCCTACCCCAACACCTCCTGATGTGATCCTGTGCCACTCTCCTGTCTTCCCCGACTGCTTTGCCTTCATAATCCTGTACTAAAACTGTGAAGAACAACCAGAAATTGTTAAGCCAACTGACACTGGGATGAAGGGAAGAAGAGACAGATTCATGAGTGCCTTCACAAAGTATGGCCTTGCAACTTGTGTCCTTCTAATCATGTCCGGCCACATCACGTCAGATATGGGTAAAAAGTTCAAATCCTGGGTGCATCCCTAGTCATTGGTAAGGGAGTTTTGGTCCCCCCATCAACCTGCTCTTTCTAAACTTTACCCCGAGAAACGTATTCACCGCAGCAGGGCACGGACAAGCGGGCACAAATCCATTCCGTGGAGAATGAGAGCTGTCATTTGAACCCAAGGTATGTGCCAAAGTGATTCTGTCAGCAGCTGATTCAGGGCGGGGGAGGGGGGAAGAGAGAAGGACCCCCTTGCTCTAATTACCTATAGTACATATCATTAACCTTAACTTGTATCCCCCCGAGACACGGCAAGTGTCAAGACGATCCCTGTGAGCGTGTGAACTCTGCAGCACTGAAAATAATTATCAAAGCTACTCTCCATTTAAACTAGCAGAGCTGTTGCTCTGCTGTAATGAAAAGATCTCATGCTTTGCCCTATCACAGCAGGGATCCAGGCTGTATTAAGTCATTCTGACCGGCCTTAAAGGCTTTAGTGATGTTTCTTTCATTTGAGCGTTATCTTTCTGCCAATTTAGAATCCTATCTCCTCCCCACAAAGCAAACCTGTAGTTATCTAAGCAGCAGTGGGAGGATGGTAGATGGCAAGGAAAACACAGATAGGACAGGAGCATTCTTCATGGCATTTAGAAATAATGAGTGCAATTTCCCGTGTCTTAGGACTTTTTAGACCAAGGTTTTAGGAAAAAGAGAAATGAACGTTAGTCAGACAGGAGCCCTACCCGTATATCTGGAATAACACGTAAGTAGCAACAAGCTAAGCACTGCTGCAGCTCCAACAGGCAACAAAAATGACAGTAATAAGAGTTTTGGGACTATCACACAGCCCCATCCCCAAGGAAGGACACCGAGGACATACATTTTTAAGTGAAGCGGTGTATTCCTTTCTTTACAGATTCAAAAGAAGCTTTAGATTTCCATCTCCACATGCAAACTAGGTGTTCAGCCTCCTCTCAACTGCATGCAGATTACTCTCCTGGCACACAAAGGGAAACCAGCAGTTTAAGAGCAATATGTTGATACTGTATTTTCTTCCCAAAAAGTACTTTTCAGAATGACAGCTCCCAGTGTGATCCCACGTGATGTGCAACGGCGTGGGCAAATGCTAATTCCGCCCACCAAATGCGCAGGTAATGAAAATGAATGGGAGAGGGGTCAGGAGCAGACACCAATCAAACCGAAAGTACCGCTGGCAGCTGGAGCACACTGAGCAATTAATAAATTCTTTCTGAAGTTTGTAACATGTCAGTGATGACGAGTTTGATAACTACACTAGCTGTATCACTAGCATATTGTATGCATGCATGGTATTACTGTTATTCCTATCCTGAGAGGAACAGAGCTGTAACAAATTACACGGCTGACGCATATAGAGTCCTTTGCGTTTTAAGGTGATACACCTTAACCCTAGGTTACAGAGTTATGCCACATGTGTACTAATGTGTTCAAAGTCAGGCCTTAGGACAACACATCTCAAGACGAGTGTGTTTATGGATAACTAAACCCTAAAATGATCAAGGGCTGGGTTTTGTCTCTGACCCCAAAGGGAAAACGCAAGGACAAAGCGGAGAGCATCACGTTGGGTGGCGCGCATCATGTTGGGCACAGGTGAAGTGGGCTTGTGTGGAAAGCAATGGCTTTCCTCCCCGACTCTCCCGCACTGCAGGCTGTGTCGCAGGCCACAGCCCTGCTTCTTCCCTCTGAATTTAGGTGAGGTTGCCAGCTGCAAGAGAGTGAGCCCAGGGCTGGTCTTGCTCCCCAGGGAGCACAACTGGGGTGGTAGGTGGTTCTTGCGGGAAAACGTCCCACCTTCTCCTTTACTTCTCCATGGCTGCAGCCCTTAGTCTTACCCTCGTGCTTGTCCTGTTTCATCAGAACCTGTTTATATTTTTAAATCACAGTGATACCGTATTTGCTGCTAATTACAGCCCAACAATACTAACTCAGTGTGCAAACAAGACCATCATCCAAGTACTGTTTTGCATAACCAGAATGCTGGGGTTGTGAACATTTGCATAATGTTTAATTATTTAGTCAGAACATAAAATTTGTCTTCCTCTCAAAAACATTTTTATGAAATATCTCAATAATTAAACACCACTATGTTTATTAACAGCAGGGAAGATTCATAAAATTTATTAGTCAGAAACAAGCAAGTAACTACATCTCGCTACAGTAATCAAAATACGCTACTCCAAAGTAGGTCCCCAAGCGTGGCAAACACCAGTGTGAAATCCTACGTGCAACCCAGCAAAATACAATTAAAAGCATAACAGTTCAGCGGCTGTACCTTGGAGGGGTCAGGGATCCAGAATTCGATGGCTTAATTCACTCATTAATCAATATATATCATTTTGAGAAGACCGGTTCAATTATATTGAGTAAGCTGTGTCTGTGAAAGGTAAAATTTGGGGTCAGCTGGAGGCCCGCACATGGTGCCACAGCCTGGGGAAGGCATCTGCAGGCTCCTGCTCCGGCACGCTGCCCGTTGGAAGGTGGCGAGACCCACGCACCGGGTGACGGGCCCATGTTTGAACCCCTTGTGTGGGACCTGGGAGCAGGCGGGGTTCCTCTACGCAATTCCTAACAAGGCTGAAAAAAAGTAAAACAGGATTTAGAAAAGTAGCCAGAGCCACGTAATAAAAACATCTGCCTTGACGACGTAGGAAAGGGGTTCCTCCTGCAGTGTTTCTGCACCATCGCTTGCTGGTAGGAAAGAGGAGCTAGCTACGACCTCAGTTATTTTCGTGTGTAAATAGAAAAATTCCCCTACAATGAATGGTCAGAGTCTGGACTGAAGTTGCTAAATGTGTCGGGGATGTCCCCAGCACCAGGCAAGACCTGGAGGCTCTTTTGAGCAAGTAAAACTCACAGGCTGCAGAGGAAGAGACAGACACTGGCTGTCACATATCGGACTCCAGTTTGATCAAAATAGTTTCTGTGCCCAAGTGTAAAAGCTCCAAATTGTACTAAGACGTTTGAAGGGAAGGCAGAATTCAGGACCGGAAATTGTTTCTTGTTAAAGGAGTAATCGCCTACTAAATTAGGAGGAAGAATGTCTTATGTCCTGGGAACAAGCATTTGCTCCTAAAATCAAAATATTTTAATAATTTGAACTTATTATCTTACATAAGGGAAGCATAAAATTCAAAGGTTATTTTATTTAGGCAAGATGGAGATTTTTATTCTCCCTTTTAAATTCAACTTTATACTTCAGTTGTATTTCAATAACGTTACGCAAGAAATTAAGCTTGTGTCCTTCTGCCCTCTCTGAAACTCATCTGTTACTTGCTAACAAGGATTCCAAATTACTCGAGCCAATTTCTGAGACACGCATATAGTTAAGAGGCTCCTTTTTTGTCCATCAATTACATAAAAGCAGCCAAGGAAACCACCTCCTCTCCTCCCATATCCTTGGCGTAACTTCTAATACTCAGTCTGAGCATTACTATCTTGCAGGGCTGTGCCGGGGGTCGTGTCGAACAGGAGCTGGTGAGGGTACGGCTTACTTTGGTAGGTAGATTTGAGGAGCTGTTTGTGCAGCGGGGTAGAACAAATGGGAAAACCAGCACAAGTCTACCTGTTCAAATAACCACCCTCTGCTTTCTCCGCATGAAATGTAAGCCTGCATAAACAGGCTCTGGCAGGGAATGCTGCTCTTTTCCTAAGCCAAAGCAAAACCCTCCTTCCCCTCCTGCTTTAGGGAAGTAGGTCACAGTAAAATCTGCCTCCCCCAATCTCCTGTCCACGATCACAAGGTAAGATAAATTATATCCTGACATTAATGGGGGAAATTGTGGCGTGAAGAGGCAATTCAGAAGCTCAGTGTCTCTCTGGAGAGCAGCTGACAGCACGATCCACCATCAAAAGTGCCTCGCAACCGGCTGCCCCAGGCTGCTCGTGCCCTGCTCTCCGCTGGCGGACCGAGCTCTGTAGCTGGCTCTGATGTTGAAGAAATGCAGCCGCCCTTCAGTGGCAGGGAGGCGCCCGCGGCTCCAGGGGCAGGCAGCCGCTGCGGGCTGCTTCCGCGCACCAGGAAAACAAACCAAAAATCAGAGAGGAGGAGGAGGAAGCAGCAAAGAAACCGGGCGGTAAGAACTCCCTGCTGAGCAGGAAAGGTTGCCTCTGTTATCTCTAGCTCCAGCTTCTTTTCTTCGCATTGCTTTTCTTCCTTCCGAGATTGTAACGCCGCAGCACGCAGACTGTGCCCACCAAATCACCCTGCCGTGCAAAGGCACGTGCGGCACATCTAGTCCGTGGTGAGCGCGCACTCACGTGCACGTTGCTCACCTGTTACTACATGAGAATTTATGTTCGCCTTGTACTTCTCTGCCAGCTGGCCACGGGAGGCCTGATAACATGGGGTCCGGCGTGACGCCTGCCGGCCGGGGTTCATGCGGCATCGCCTGGCGTACGGTTTGCAGCGTGCCGGCGGGGCCTTGCCTCGGTTGGCCCTTGTGTTTCCGAGCGGGTCCTGTCAGCGCTGGAGCTGGATTTACCGCACCGTTGAACCGTCAGGTAGCCCGGGGATTTGAAAGAGCGAACGGGCGAGCTTTGCAATGCCACGAGGCCGGGGTGCGGGCAGTGACTTGCACCACGGCTCCTCTTATTTGGGAGTCTTTTTTTGGGGGGTTCAGAATAAAGGCATGAACAAAACAAAAGGCTTCCTTAAGCAAAAAGCAATCCCTTTTGCATACTTGAGGCGAGTGCTGCAGGAAGAGACAAAGGAGTTAAAAGAAGTCAACCCTTGTTTAAAGGAGTGGCCAGATGGGGAAGATGATGTCTGTTTTGCCTGGACAGGCTCAGGGCCTTATTCTGCTGCCTTGTCTGCAGGCAACCTGCCCATCAAAATTATCTCCTGTGCTGAGTGCAGCGAGAATGAGCCAACAGCTTATTAAGGAGTCTGTTATTTCTGCTGAGAAAGGTGGCTTTTATTTTCCTGAAGGGTTATTAACTGAATTCTTCTCTTGTCGTAACTCTGGCTGTTTTCCTTTGCTCTTTCCAGACAGTTCTCCTTGGTTCTTTGATGTAGGCAATGGTTTGGAGGGGTTTACTGATAGTCTCGTTACATTCGGGGAGGGAAGGAATAAAAATAACATGGGAATAGGATTTCTTTGGGACACACGATCACCAGAGCATGATGTGGGACAAACTTGGCCTTCCAGTTCAGAGACTTCCAGTTTCTGATATGGTGTTGAAATCTTCACAGCACCTTGGGCTGTCACTCTCACAACTAGTCCCGTGACTGGAGTTAGAGCCCAGAAACAAGTAAATACCGTTGCTTCACCTCAACACGGTCTGATACCAACTGCTGGTTGGGGAGGGCAGCACGGGTGGTGGTTGGCAATAGGAGGGTCTTGCCGGATTCCTCTGCCTCCTCTCCATCTCTGATGGGGCCATACTTTTCCGCCATCTGGCCCAAGAGCAGCAGAGGTTGCCTTGTCATCCTGGAGCTGCCGGCATGGGTGACAAGTGACAGCGTGGAAGCCATGCGCTGGTCATCGTTGCAGGACCCATTGGTGCAAAGTGCCATTTTCCAGCAGGCAGTGAACGGAGATTTCTTTCTCTTTCCTTTTTCTATTAAAGTGTTTCTCAGGCGAAGTTGGCTTTCAAAGGCAGGGTGATAAATTACACATCAATTCTAAACTGTAGAAATCAAACCATATTTGGGAAAAAATGGGGACTACTTGCTACAGTGAGTTAAGATACCACAGTACCTGACTCAGCATCCTTGAATAGGCGTCAGTGGAATTACGAACCTGCAACATATACCATTTCATATGCAAATAAGTAAATAAACAAAGCAAAAAAAAATCAACAGTGAAAGTACTCAATGTGAAGGTGTGTGAGATGGAAGGAAGGAAAATTGTTCTCTATCACTTTGCTTCAGTAATATCTTACACATTCTTAGCTGCATTCCTAACAGTTCTTAAGAGAGTGATTTGGCATCCCGGCGAGGGAGATGGTTCAACATTTTCCTGAACGACCTCCATTTAAGCTGCCTTAGGTGAGCTAGAGAGGTTTTCTTCTGGGAATACAGCCAGTGTACATAGAGAATTAGAATCTGCAGCAAAGGTGCTGCAAGATACTGCAAAGGAAGAAGATCTGAATAGACTATGAGTACGTGTCCCATCAGTCTCCAGCTTCAGAGAGTAACATGATGCAGAGAATTATCTGGGAATAATAATCCGTAAAAATGTTCACATGGTATTTATTTTGTGAAGTCAGACAATAAAAGATCCCATGCTATAAAAATTCGACGGTTCCTGTCACTTTTTGAGCACCTTGGCGAACATCGGGAGTATGTGAGCCTGAGACTTGGAACAGAAATGCCTTCTCCTACAAGAGCTAATCCCATGCAGCCACTCTGTGCTCGATCACACAGGGTTACATTTCCCCCCTGGGGTTTTATGAGGCATGCAGCACTGCCCAGTGTTCACAAATGGCCTTTTTTTTTGGACTCTGTAACAGTACAAAAGTTATCTTCTAACCGCAAACACAAAATCCTGTAATTAAACCTGTGTTACCCACAGCAGAGTGCTCATCGTGTATACAAAGCAAACATTTTGGCAAGTTTATTATGCTCCTCGAGACTAAGAGGGAATTAATGGCATTGCAAAATTACAGCAAGCTGCTTGCTACGCTGCTGCTGGATATTTTCACTGGCAACAGGATTTTATATTCATCTTGAAAAAAAAAGCAACAGATGATTTAGTAAACATTTTTACTGTCAAAGGCAACACAGTGCAAAACACCGTATCAAAGTAAAGGCCAGAGGGATATTTTGGCCTTAAAAATTTATTACGCTTTGCTGTACATTAAAAATAATTTAGCTGTAATTTTTTACTTAAAATTACTAAACATTAGGAAGTAGCTAATTAGGATAATCCTAGTAAAAAACTAGTAAACTGCGTAAGTCATCAAATCTAGAGTTTTTGCACTGAAAGATGCCCGATACGCAATTTCATTCGCATTGTGCACGGTCCTTCACCCGCTGGGAAGGACAACTGCTTGCAGACCGTCACCCTGCTCGTTAAATGGAAAGCCAAAGATGTCTCATGCAGCACTTCTGGGAGAGGAAACGTCTATTTTTCAAGTTCATTTTGTTGTTGTTCTTTGACTGTAATTCAAACTACGTTAGTTTATGTGCATGAGTCACGAACAAAGGGTGGATTTTTACATTTTATTTCCCTGTTAGATCTTATACACCAACAATATACATTGCAGCTGCCTGAGCAAAACGGATCAGCCTGAGTTAGTCACATTGCTTCTCAGCTGGAAAAGTACAATGACGTCCTTTGGAAAGCTGATCAGACCTGAAAGGCTTTTCTGGTGGCATCGAGTATGAAACATATATCACTGTTTATACAGAGAAGAAAAATATATTTGTATTTGCATCTTTCCATTGCCACAAACGAGCCATTTGACCAAAGAAGAATACACGGGCTCTAAGACTATTTTCTGCCTACCTGTTGACAAGACAGCTATAGCAAGACAGCTATAGCAAGACCTACTTGCATGACTTAGAATGAAGAAATCTGGATACAGACTGACGCCGTGAGAAAATAACAGTTCCCCTAGCTGTCAAATCAGAGGTCCAGGTAGCCAAGTGTCTTCTCTTGCACAAAGGCCAGGGTCACTGGCAGCAGTAGGAGAATATGAAGATGACAAGTCCACCAGTCACACTGCCTCCCAAAGCCTTTCACAATCTCCCAGGCCAAGGCCCTGTCTTTCATGTTGAGTAGCACCTGATGGATTTTGTCTTCCGCTGATTTGTCTAGCTGCTTTTTGAAGTCATCTAAACCTTCGGTGTCTACAGCCTCCTGTGGCAATCGGTTCCAATGTAATTATGCATTTTGTGAAAAGAAGAACATGATGTTACTGCTTCTCTGAAGCATATTTTGTGATACTTAAATTCCTCCATGATTATGGCAGAATTGGTTGAGATCCTGAGTTTGTTTCACGTAGGCTTGAGCAGCCCGCGGGGCCGCAGCCCCATTCCCTTGGAGGTTGGGTGAAGGTTGCTCATGGGCTCATAGGGATCCACGAAGCCGGCTGCCACCGCTCACAGCAGTCATTCACACCCAGTCCGCGCTAAAAACCGAAAGTGAGTTGAGCCAGCGGAAACCCCAACGCAGCAATACCTGGACCACGTCGCAGTCAATGGCAAAGTGCAGGCTGATGTCTGCCCCGTGCTTCCCGCCTCAGCGTGCTCCCAAATTCAAATCCCAAATGCCGCAGGAGGAGTAGGGCTGCGCTCCGTGAAGAGCTGGTCCCCCCCTCACCTCCTCTCCTCAACATGTCTGCGAGCGGGGGGACACGGGGCTTGTCCTCCTTGAGATTGCGCAGGTCTTGCCACGATATTTCCGCCTTTCGTCTCTGTTATTCCTGAGCACCCGTCTGTGAAAACAGGAGATAGTCCAAGAGATTTGTACTCTTCCCCGTACAGCTGCACAGGTCATGGTCCAGGAATTCAGTCATGATTCAACACAGTTTTAATAATTTCAAACAGGGAGAGAATTGTAAGGAGACAGACCGTACCTTCAGCTACATTTCCTGAAAACACTGTGCTCTTTGCATGGAGTGGCAATAATTAGAGAATACAAATTTGGTCTTTTTTTATATATTATATTTCTTTCATACAGAAACTGTTTTTTTTCAAGATTGCTACAAAAGGTAACAGCAAATCTTAAAATTACGCTTTATGCTAATTAGTTATTTATTACAGAAGGGGCGTTTTGGAGAGAGAGGGAGTTAAGATGGTTTTTATTGTATCTGAAAAATGCACCTATTTCTACTGTAGGTCCTGGAGTGTGATTTGAATACCAAAAAAAAATCACTTGAGATTAAGGACCGTTCATGCTTGCTCACGGGGAACCAACGTGAAAGTTGTTTGCCCAACCAGCCTTCGGATAATCGAGCCCAAGGTTGCACGTCCTGTAATTAAGTTACTATTTCTGTTGTGGATCTGTTTAACAGAGAGCTGTCTTGCCACTTCTGATTTCAGCGGGCATGTCCACACTGCCTTTTGTGATCTGCATAAAGGAGAAAACCCTGGGATAGCTGGCAGAAACGAGTTTGAGTTGGGGCCACTGACAGCTACTGTGATGGGCTGAAGCGTGTCCGTCCAGCGGCTGCATCAGGCTGTCAGCAGCCATGCAGGCTGATTTCAGCAGCGATGCAGGCTGACTGGCTTTAACCAAAGGCTTTGATAAATAATATAAAACTTGTTTTTCCTCCTCCTATTTTTGACGATGAAAGACGACCTGTCTGAAAACCGTTATCAGTGTCTTGGATATCCACATGTTCCAATGCCTTGTTTCTTTATTCATTAAAAAATGCAATTGTCATTACCGAGGGAGTTTCCTCCCTATCTCCTTAGAGAAGACAAGATTTCGAAACTGCAAATGCAGGTGTTAGGAAATCCTCGGTTTCCTAAAGTCTCCCTACATTTTTTCAAAAAGACTGTTGATGTGACAAGAAAAACAAAATCACAAATATATACATAAATAAACCTAGGGAGCGCAGTGCTGAGGTAGTACTTCGCACATGCATACGTACACAAAGTGAAATGTTTGTCTTAGAAGTGGGGCATTTAGTTTCAAAGAAATTAGCTAACGGGGTTTGTTGTCAGCTTCTTTAACTCACCGGGAGGTCTTACAATATATTCAGAGTGATTTTGGTCCATCAGCAGCAATGATTTCTCTTGTCAGTCTCGTTAAACAGGTGAAGATGAAGAGCCTAGGAGACTTCATGAGCGGGAGTCCCAAACTGGTGCAGGAGAGTCAGGCTGATGAGCATGAGAATTTTACACACAGGTAGTAAAGTACAGAGATGCTATATGTTACTATTTTTTCAATGAGAATACTTAAGATTATGTAGGGGATGATATGTGAAGCTGACACCGCAATGAAATTCACAGTTTTTCCCAGCATTTCAGTTTGGACTCTAGCTGAAGCCTTTTCAGTTCTTATTTTTTAACTAAATTCATATTGTCCATTGCTGCTAATACTGTCCTCCTAATTGAGAATGATGATTTCACATAAAGGAAAACCAGTTGCAAGCAGATAAATTCAGGTAGGAAAGTAACTATGAATGCATTAATGAGCTTCCAATTGCAGTTCAGTTTCCTTACTGCTCGCAAACATTGTGCAACCAAGGTGGCTCACAGAAGGAACTGAGGAATTTTTATTCATGGTCACGCATAAATGTGCGTATTTGTGCCTCATGAAATGTAAGCTAAGCCTGGTTAGGTTACTGGACCATTTGGCTCAGCTAGGCAAACACGCAGCTCAAGCAACACGTTTTAATGGAGTACTCACTAGCAGCTATTCATGAATACCTCCGCGGTCCAAACAGCTTTGATAGAGGGAGTGTCAGGCGATTCCAGTGAAACACATCGAGAGAATCAGGATGTTAGTGCACAATTTATAAATGTAAACAGAGAAAACCATAACAAATAGAAGTTTCCAGCAATAACAGAAGTTCAGCAAAGTTTAGCAAAGATCCTGTTTTGATGCAAATGTCATTAAAAACAGAAAACACAGGAAATACGTAAGGCAAAAGTTTTATTTTCCAAAGTGTAAGTATGTCCTTAGCATAATATAAGTAATCCATTGCCATTGCAACCCTGATTGCTACAAAGTTGAAGGTAAACTTATTGACTGCACCTATTGCACACTTTCTCCACAGCTGTATATAAAACCCTTCTCCTGTATCAAGAGATTCTTCACTGTGATTAGCTGGTCTGTAGAAGTTCAGTTAAGTAGTTGACTTAATTATGAAAGATGCTATTTGTTTGCATCATTCTATTTTATAATCTGTGGCATATCACTCCAAGCTTGTGACTTCTTTTTGGCCAGTTCCATCCACGATGGCTGATCTGCAGCAGCATTACTGGCTTTCTTAAAGTGGCTTATTTCCTCCTTATCCACCAGTGCTGGTGATGGAGCTACTGTGAATAAAACACACGGACATTTTACGTTTGTTTGCTGTGCAGCTATACACCCTAGCTCTTTCATTAAAAACTTCCCATGCCTTTCCCTTCATAGAAAATCTTTACATTTCACATGGAAGCTTCTTCTGCAATATGTTATTGAGGCAATAACCATTCTGTTTTCGAAAGAATACAGTGTTTTTCTCATGAATAATATCTTTTGGTCCCTAAACTTACCAAAACCAACATGATGACCTGGACTCCTTGCCGTGCCCTGTGTTTAACACCCAGGCCAAACCAGAGAAAGTCTTTTCATTAGCAAGAACATTCATTTGCGAATTCCTCCTTCACCCAGCCCCCAGCTCACAGAAATTTTATTACCTTCCAAACTTCTGCCCTTCTTTCAAATTTGAATTTACCAAATAGATTCAAAGTTATTGTGGGAAGACTGACGGGCAGACAGTTTGTGATCACATCATTCTAGCTTGCTGAGGAAACCACATTAAAATTGAATGCTATTGAAAATTATTTTGCATGCATTTTATGTTTTACACTGGGATAGTGCATTTGGGACCCCGTTCTGTGAAATGGCCAAGCACTCTTGATTCACATTTCTTTCAACAGGAGTTTTGACTACTCTGTAATCAAAGTGGTCAAAAGGATATGCCACCAAATAAAACCCCAGACATGAGTGCTGAGAAAACAGTTTGCCCTTGCCGATGTGGGGCTGGGGAAGAAATTACGATCTAGCCCCTACTCCTTTTCCAGCACACTCAAGCAGGATTTCTTCTGACAAGGTTGTGAGATAACAGCCTACATTTTATGCATTTTATTTCCTACCAGGGACATAATGTGACAGTGAATTGGTTCTCAGCCGCGGCTCCTCCACTTCAGACTTTGTCTCTTTCCTCTGTTCTTCAGAAGTGGTTTTAGGTGCCACGTGTGAAGGTCTGCTCCATTGCTGCTTCACTGACCCCTAGGCATAGAGAGGGATAAAATCCAAGTAATGCAGAGAGAATGAGACGAGTTTGGAAGAACACGAGCAAAGGGGGTGGATGTGGTGCCTGTCACGGTCCAAAGACCATGTGTGCTCATCACACATTGGTCCCAATCCTCTCACTTGAGCTGATACCTGTTCAGAAAGCTCCAGTGGTTTCATGTTAGCGTCCATGGTACTCAACTTTACAAATTAAAACTATCCTCTGTATCTCTTATTTATAATGGTATCTATGAGTAGGTTATTATAGTCTTCAATGCAAAATGTATTTCAAGCCCTTTGCACACACCTCTACTAACATATATAGGATTTGGAAACAGCCTTGTTCTCTCATGTTTCCCTTCCACCTCCCAAATTTTTTGGGTTAGGGCACTGTATTTTTGGAGGGTTGACGGTAAATGGATTTTCCATAAAAGAAGAAATAGAACACATCCTCCCATGGATTTTCTTGCCAATATCAAAAACTACCCTGAAGTGATAGGGCCTGGTGCCATGTGGGAGAAAGAGAAAGTGGGAGTAGTACAGTGACACCAAGCCTCACACGCTGCAGTCAGGAGCATCTTGGCATGTTTCTCTGTTAGCTGATATAGGGAAATAAAATGCATGGCATGAATTTTAGGGAACGTTGCCAGCTAAAATCTGGAGTTTCCTATTCTGACACAGAAACTGTATTTTGGGGTCATTTAAACCCTTGGTGTTTTAAGTGCTATGACAATGTTGAGCATTATTGCAGTTCATAATCTTGCCTAGACATTTTATTAGGTATTATTTCTTGTTAATCTAACTACTGCTATTTTTCATCATCTAGAGATCGTCTCCTATTCCAGGATATAATACAGCTATCTGGGTTTCTAACAGTACCATCTGGAGCAAGAAAGTAGGCCATTTGCACGGGGAATGCTATACTGGTATAGGACACACACGATCCTGCATCAGTGCAGGGTTCTTACTGTGCGTGAGGCGATACAGGCAGCACTCGCATGCTGCTGCCTCCGTGAGCTAGCCCAGTATCAGGGAAGCCTTTTTAGTATTCTGGATTAATGCCAAGCGCTTCTGCTGGCACAGCTTTGTCATCTGGGAAGATCACTTGCTACAGGTATCACCCTCTTTTGCATGGGATCTTTGAAGAGGCAGCATCAGCCCATATTCCATGGCACCACATGGGCGTCTGAGTTACCCATATACAGAGAACCGGAATTTATATCTTGGCACTGTCTGCAAGTGCAGAAGTTATTTCTATCCTATTTCACTTCTCAAGGCTCTAAAAATTGTTACCTAGGAGCTTCTGGGACGGAGCTGTTCATTCAGTGTTAAATCAGTCAGGAGGTATAGGAGGTTCAATGAAATGCCGTGCTTAGGAGGATAGTTAAAGAGAGTGTATTCCCTCTATACTGAGAGAGATCTGAGACTGTACAATTTAGCACCTCATTTTGGGTATTTTAGCATGCAATGCACACATTAGATCTGGTAAGTATGTATTGGGCACCCAAGAAATTTTACACACCTCACATAGTTCCAGGATTTCTTGGAAATACAAAATTACTTACCAGAACAATCAGAGAACACTCAATCTGTAACACATTTCCGAGAGCAATGTCTTTGTTACTTATGATTATACTCATTAAGTATCTGTAATCATTACAGGATGACTAATATAGCTGGTCCAAATATAGTAGATCCAAAGAATACTACAGGAAGGTGATACAAAAGCATCACAAATTTGTACTGTAAGTACCTCTGTTCGTTCCTTCTCTTTATTCTGCTTCTCTGTATCTGACTTAACATCCGGAGCCACAAGTTTTTCTCCATCGAGTTCCTGCTCCTGCTGCATGCCCCTCTGCTTCTGTCTCGCTATGGAAATCCAGGCTGGCTCTGTGGGACTGCTGGAATCTCTTCCGGAGTCTCCAGCAGCCATGGGGGAAGGCACGCTTCTCTCTGTTGACAGATTATTTATGTACATGGTTATTTGAAAGAGAGTTCTAATTAGCTCGCACTTGCTCAATACGCTGATTGGTCCCAGGATGTGTGACCAGCCTGGGTAAATAGGAATTCTGTTTAGTTTGGTCTCCAGAGAGCAATCTTCCTGTGCTCACTGTTTTAAGTTACCGTTCTACTGGTGAAAAACACTTCGCAATTTTGTTCGGCTACAGTCGCAGTGTCACTGCCCTCACGTGAGGGGGATGCAGAAATATGAATCAAGCTTCATTTATCTGCCTATTTGCTAAGGTCTCCCCTTCTCCCCCTCCTCTCATCTGCTTCGTGGCCTCTTAGAGACAAGCAGCAGCTGATTCAAAGCTGGACACAGCTGGACAGTGGTGTGTGTGGCAAAGGCAAC
>NW_009203400.1:38551-64957 GCF_000690835.1 Fulmarus glacialis | reverse complement strand
GCACCCCCAGCCGATGCCTTAGTCTGGTTCCTGCCTTCCTTCCACCCCTTTAGGAGCAGCCTCCCTCGCGCAGCCCCTTGGTGCCTGCACGCCCTGTGGGGGACAGAGCACAACGGCCTCTGTCATCTGATCACACAGAAATACTGCTAAAACCACAGGGTTAATTCACGGTCTTTTGACGTGAGGTTTACTTTGACTTATCCCTGCTGACGCTGACCGTGCTCTCCACTGGGGCCAGTCGTGTTCATCCTGCTCTACCAGAACTAAGATTTCAGTGAGAAAAGGAAAAAAAAAAAAGCGCTTCTTAGAGTAAAGGGTCAAAAGTGCTATTCTGCTGTCCTCACAACAGCTACTGAGGGACGAACAGTATCCAGAGGTATGGGGAAGTAAAATACCCTCTATTCAAATATTCTGTGAAGGGAAATCCTGTCTATACCATAAGCAGAACTGGATCAAGAGAAGAGCCTCAGCTCCTCTGTTGGCTCCAGCCCCCAGGGTCTCCACTTCTTCATTGGCTCACACTACACCCAAAATTCAGTTTTCCAACTAATGTGGAGCCTCCGTGTGTGTGAACACCCTTACAGCCATGTTAGAGTCTGGAAAGATGATTTAACCTTTCCCAGCCATTTCTGGCCACTAACATACCCAAATTTATGAAAAGCTATTTCAGAGCAGAAGTTACGCTCCTCATCCTCAAATCACACATGGTTCTGCCCCTAGGAAAAGGGTGCTGACTAGATACCTAGTGAGCATCCTTTGCAGGGACCCGGGAGACGGCAGAGCCATCCAGGAAGGATTACTGCCCTGGTGTGCCTGCCTGCCTCGGGGCTCAGCTGCTGCGCTGGTGTAGAGCTGGGCCACCCAGCACAGGACCCCATGGAGCTGTCAGATGCGTTTCTGGAGGGCTACGGTCTAATTTAGAGGAACGTGGCCCCGATCAGGAAAGCAGGCAAATGTCTCTGAAGGCACGTTTGAGATGCCTCATAAAGGCATAGGAGATGAAAGGGATGATGCTCTCCCAAGAGCTGGAGTCTGCAAACTCAGGCACATTACGAAAAGCCCACAAACTTTCTTTGCTCAGGGATTTTCTCAAGTCACTGTTGTACTTCACCAGAGACAGACTAGTTATTTGAGCAAGAAAATATTGTAAAGCCTATGTCAGCTAAAAACCACAAAAAGAGAAAGCACAAGTTTTGATTTCAGGCCAAAGCAAGATGTTTTGCCAGCTGATGCCTGCATTTCCCTTCACATTCACCTCATGTGATCTTGCAGGGAAACCTCTGAAAGAAACAAGCCAGAAAGTCCAGCTGTGCAAACGCAGCACAGATAAAGCGGGGCCCTTGGATGCTGAACAAGCTTCCCTCCCTCCTGCATGGCAAGCTACTTCAATTCTTTGCATCCTACCCACGCCACATCTTTCCATGCCAACAGCTGTTTCTGCCATAATTTTCTTCCCTTCTCTTCACTGGCTGCTGTCACTTCATTTTGTCTAATTTTACAGGATGATAGAGAATAAGGCTGGGAGAGATCTCAAGATGTCATCTAGTCTATCCTTCAGCTGCAAGGCAAGATCAGTTACAAGATCAATTTCACATAAACTGTTTCCTGACATATATGTATCTAACCCGTTCTTAAAACCCTCCAAAGACGGGACAGATCTCAGAGTCTCCCTAGACAACTTATCCTATGGCTTGGCTGTTCTTTTTCTACTTGATTTTTTCACTATTGGGTAAGTTAAATCTTCCTTGCTCTAATGTGAATCCTTAACTACTTCTCCTATACACTATAGACACGAGCAGATTATTCATAGCCTCCTTGCGGCAGCCTTTTATGCATTGGAAGACTTAGACCAAGCTTTCCCTATTTTTTTAACTTTTCTGATTGGTCATATTCTCTAGATCACTCTTGCTTTTATGGGAATTGGCCTAATTTGGTCCAAATCTTCTTCAAAATACAGTGCTCAAAACTGGCACATAGCACTTGAGATGAAATGGTGCTAGCATCAGGTGAAGTGGAAGGACTACCCCACTTCACCTGAGATGGCCTCCTGTACACATCAGTCAGTATGATGAGTTTCTTGCACAATTATGTTATTCCTGTTTTGTATTTAGTTGTGAGCTCCAGATCATGTTACTTCCCCTCTTCCATTCCCCGTTTGTATCTGTGCATTGGATTATTTTTGCACACATAACAGAACTTTCTACTTGTCTGTAATGAAAATATGTTTTTCAGACAATGTTTCTACTTTCTCAAGATAACTCTGATTTCTATTCTTGTCCTCTAGTGTGCCCGCAGGCTTTCCAGCCTGGTAATACTTGCAAACATAATAAGCACACACTTAGTTCTGTCACCCATGTCCTTAAATATACTGAATAGTGTCAGACCTAAGATGGCCACCATCTAATATGACAGCGAATCATTAGTTGGCACACTCAGTAGCTTTGCATCAACCCAATGAATGGCTTCACCATGACTGTATTTATAGGAACGTCATGGTATTTATAGGAATGCCCTATGATACCAGTTATCATTTGATTTGACTGCTCTTGACCAAGCCATGTTGGTTGGAACTTATATCTATGTTATCTTGTAGAATTTAGAAACAGCTCAATTATTCCCTTCAGTAATTAAGTGGTATATAACACCCTTTCTCCCTGTCTCTCTTCTCCATCTCACCTCCCTTTTCAAGATGTGCCGCCTTCTGGAGCCTTCCCTTACCTTCCGCAGTTTGCCAAGATAACCACTAGCAGCTCAAAGACTGCTAACCCATCTTCTCCGAGTATCTTAGGACAAACTTCATTAGGAGCTTCATAAGTAAACCCACACAGCTGAATTGATGTGATGTCTGCTAATGCATCTGCCATCGCATTCCCTCCTTTGTAGGCCATGCCCTTGGACCCATCTGCACCCATCTGCACCTTTTTAGGTCGTGAGCACTTTGGGCAGGACCCTTTAGTGCATTGCCCAGGTGCCACGCTTCATCAGTTCCCAAAGCACTACTGTGATACACAGATCAGCTGCCACTACTGAAGGTGATGGTGATATCTAGTGTTCCTCAGAGGGGAGGATCCCTCACTCAGTCCATAAAGTAGCTTTTCACTTTAGTTACCCTCTGTGCAAATTAGTCAACTCGTTTTCCTAGCATCCTGTAATGAATACCCATCCAACAGTTACGCTCAATGTTAGGAAGATGTTTCCCCATTGAAGCCTCCCTGTGACCTGCTGGACTCATGCTGTAAATCCATCCCATCAAACATACCTTTTCCCCCACTGTACAGGCCTCTTCTCAGCCCAGAGAAGACTGGGCTTCTCTTACTGTACAGCTACAGACACACCACCACACGCATCTTTTTCCACCACCTTTTTACCTTCCTTCACTGTCTGTAATGTCTCCAACATCTTTACCCAGAAGGCCTTTTTCAATCCGCCCATCAGCTTTCCCATGATACTGGGAAGCTGGCTTCTGCCTTGACGCTCCTAGTGATGTACTTAGTCTCTATGAATCACCCTTTGTGTTTTGTCCCATTTTCCCTGTCACACCACAGGAGCTTTCTGTAAACACCAACTGAACCACATGTTGTTCCTCCTCTGCTCCCACCACACAATCAATACCGACAAAATGACTGCTATGCCCAGGCTCTATTTACTGCGCTACATGTAATGATCTCATTGCTACCTGTGCTGCTGTTTCTCTGTCATCCTCATGGATTTAAGATTCATCTTTCTGTTGTTTCAATGTGCATTGCCTAGCACAACAGGGTTCCCAGTCCCGCAGCAATATGTCTGGAGGCCACTATTATAACAACGTTTTTCATAAGGCAGAGACTCTAACGAAGGCATCAAGCACTTTTGCTCTTCAGGCAATTCTCCTTGATGAGACGCCAGACATCCTACTCATGCCAATTAGAAGGCAGCCAAATTAGAGCCAAGTATCATCCCATAAGAGATGGTATCAGAATGCCCCTGTCATAGTAGGGAACAAAAGCTCTTTATCATCATCTTTAAAGATTTTATATGTATCTGTATGGGCCTGACTTAGGACAGCAGAACAGTATCACCTACAGAGGATCAAAAGCTAATCTGCTTCTGGGAAGGGCTTTCTTGTTTCTTTAAGCAATTATGTTCTGCCCTTGTTCCTGTGAGAGCCTTTGCTGCAGAAAGCCAGGCAGGCAGGCAAAGCAGGGGAAATGTCTTCTCTTCAGCAAAAAAACATCAGATGCAACCTGTGAAGGATTTGCTACCTCATCTGCCAGCCAGAATTACTGTAAGGGGTAGAAGAAGCGTATTCGCTATTATCTTTCCCATTGCCCAGAGGTCCTTTACATCCCTCTACCTCCATCTAGAGAAGGTTTCTTGGCATTATACGTGCACCGTTGTTCCAGCCAGAAGGATGAAAGGTGGTGAAGTAATCCATGAGATAGGACGGTGAAGGGAGTTGGCAGTTTAAGGTGATCTGAGACTCTCCTATGAAGCTCTTGGTACTCTGAGGAGCACCAAGATGCCAAAAGCTTTCTTGGGAAGTGATTACTCGCAAGAGAAGTGCTGCTTGCATGTCTTCTTCCTCAGTTCAGTGACTGATCACCTTGAACAACCCCTCCCCATCTTATCTCATCCGGTCATGAGGTAGTCCATGCGCTTTTATGGTTCACCACGTGGCAAAGCACCAAAAGTACTCAAAAGCTCAATCTAATTCCTGCTTCTGCTGCATGTCATGTGCATAGCAGCTAGCATAACAATTCTCAGCTGGTAAATGCCACTTTTAGGGCGATAATATAGTACAAAATGCAAGTGGCGGCATTGTCCGTCAGAAGTTGTGCGAGTGCAACAGGCCACAGCCTCCATAAATGCCCTGTGTTTTGCTTCTCCTCTGGTGAAGCAGGGCTGAGCCCTCTTGCTTCCGCGTTACACTTGGGAGATTTTCTGAATAAAACTAAAATCTGAATCATATTCTTCAGTTCTTATTACAACATGTTATTTTAAACAATATGCTATTCAACTCGTTACTTAATAACTTCATAAGCTAATAAAGGATATTGCTGGCAGCGATTTGTCTCTCGTTCACTCAGTTTTAACCTCGTGATCGCATCTTTCCCTGGTTTCCTTGGAGCTGGCTTGGCCTGAGGCTTTTTGAAAGACGAGTGAGCCCCTTCTTCCCCTTGGGATAAGTCACCGACAATGGGAAGATACCAGGCCAGAACTTGTCAAGCTGCTCTGTGCATAATGTCACCATGTATTAAAACTAGCATTTATTGTAGGCTGCCGAGGTCTTCTGCTGCCTCTTGAAACCACACCCAGAGGCTGCTGAAGCCCTCCCTTCACCTCTTCCCCACAGCCACCAAACACGCATGGACAGTTGCAAGACCAGCTGCTCCGTCTGCGTTCTTCACTATTTCCGCAGCTTCCAGACTGACCTCCAAAGATAAGCCCTGAAGCCAAGTGAACCATAGCCACCTGCTCAGTTCCCTCCCGCAGATCAGAATCTCCCAAGCTCTTCTCCGCTGGGTCTGACAGCGGCAGGGCTGGCTGCCTCAGTGGTCCCTAAGGGGGGAAATTCCCCTGCTGCAGCCCCATTTAATACAGGTATCTGTTTCCTTCAGTATCTTACTAAAGCAGCTTTTTTTTTTTCCTCAGACTAAAGCTCTGATCTTATAGATGAAATTTCTTCTGCCTAAATATTGTGGAAATGAATGTGTACACTTTGCATTGATACTTGGATATTATTCTTTAATGTGTGTCAGACTGGTTGTGTGAACAATAAGATGAAGATAAAACATTTCTCTTTATGTACAAAAGGAGATCTATGATTGACTTGTTATTGTGCATTCGTTTATACACACACATAGAAAGTGAAAGAGAAATACAAACCTATTTCTGTCTATTGACAGACAGATATACTCAGTGTATTCAACTGTATCTGGGTGTGTGTGTGCTGCTTATATGGATAACCACAGCAAAGGCATATTTAAACATTACCCTGAGATTTAGGGATTGATTTTTTTTTTAGAGATGGCCTCAGATATTGTACCCATTTTCTTTAAATCTAAAAGCCTTGTGCGCACAAAATATAGCAGAGGCTCTTTATAACATTTAAATCTCATACCTGAAAATGAACATCTTATGCCTGCCAGGACTGCAGAGAGTGGTTGCTCTTTACATGCATCTGTGCAGGCAAAAGGTCAGAGGCAGAATATTAGAGCCCTTTGAAAGTCATACCTCTAACAGCAAGCAAAGCTAACTTGTGGATTCCCTGCGTATTTTAAAAGCAAACATACTCAAAACTAATCCAAACAACTTTACACAGGGAGGTAACACCCCCTGTATACAACAGTGTCATTGTTTTATAACACTGTTTATGCATGCATATTTAATTCCACAGAGTTGTACCTTTGCTCATTTATAAAACACCACTTATTTTAAGAAGGGCTTTACAAATGCATATGGCATTTAGTATATCCTAGCCCACATATTTCCCTTTGTTTATTAAAGCACTACATGCATTTGTTTCAGTGTACACACCCAATTCCTTAATTTCAGACAAAGCTATTCTAACAGATTTGGCTAAGTATTTCTAACATTTCTTTCTTCTCTAAGCTGCTCTGAGAGGTATTTGACTTTTGGTTGGATCTATACCACCGATGCCAGGAGAGTCTTTTTGACACAAGAAACTGCTATGGTTGCATCAAAGTCTATGTCACTGTTGGAAAACAGCCATATTGTGAAATAGCCTGACATAACCGAAAAAGCAACTTCTTTTGGAAAAAAAAAATACAGCTTTCTTTTCAGCTGTAGCCAGGACAGCATTAAAGCAATGTCTTTTTTATGTAGAGAGAAACATTTTTCATGTCATTTCAGAGCCTGTATTTGCCAGACAATACACACAAATTTAATTCACCGTTACATTCACCGCCCCTCCCTGAGCTCCTTTCTTAGAGCATGTCTCCCCACCACAGCTCCTTAGTCGCTGATTTTTATATATCCCAATATGCACATTCACACAGGTATTGCTTATGGTTATTTTGCTCTTGTAATAACCTGTTAGGATATGTTAATTGTTTCTACACTTTACAGGATTTATAGCAAAGTGTATCAACCCCAAACAACACAGCTGAACCTTTTAATTCTTGCAAAGACTTGTGCCTTTAGCTCCAGAAACTTAAAAATTACTCCTCCTGGGGTGACTAATTTCACACAGACATTAAAAAGCCACCTTGCAGCCCCACAGAGGCCAAGCAATCCCCTGCTAGTTCCCCAGAAAACTCTGGAGAGCAGGAACGCTGCTTTCGCCCAGGGTGGTAAGCCAGCATCCCACCAGCTCTCTCGTTGCCTTTGCTACCAGGAGTGCTGAAAAGCTAAAAATGGAACTGAATGAACCAAATTGCTCGCGCTTACCCCATGACACAGCAAACTGACTTTTTCAAGATGAGTGTATATGAAAAGGGAATTGTACCCCCTTACATCACCATTTCACAGTTTGTCTTCTTGTTCAGCGCAGGGATTTCCTAACGCAGTGGGCAGAAACACCTTGACAGCATAAAGTGTCTCTCAAAGGCAACCACAGCTTTTCGAAAGGGCTGATGAACTCAGGGACTAGGAGAGGGCTGGGTGTCAGCATTAAGGGTGATTGGAAAAAAAAAGAAGTGGATTTCCCAGCAGATCAGGAGGCCAGAGATGGCTGGTAAGCCATGCGATCCACGAAGGGCCACACTGATCGCATTTGTCAGATTTCTGCTGCTTGCGGTTGCAAAGACACGCTCCCGAGTCGCTGGGCTGACACAAATGTTTCAAAGAAGAGCTTAAAATGACGTTTGGGCAGAGGTATTGCCCCACTAAGCCCTCATTGCGTCCCGTGGCTCTCCTACATCGTGGAGAGGGGCATCGCTTCTGGGGTCACTGTGCAACCCCCCCCCCCCCAAGGCTGGTGGGGTGCCAGGGCAACCAGAGGAGGTGGGCACACCTCGTTCACCTGCGACTTCAGACGGCCAGCTCAGGCTGATGTGGTAACTTAGCACAAGGAAGTGCTCGGTCAGATGTCAAAGAAGAAAGGTCTGCAGGAGGGTAGGAAGGACCTTGGGTCAATTTGGAGCAGACTGCTTTGTATTTAGAATTAAACTATTTCTGAGTTCTGGCATGCCCACATATCAGAACCCATTACCAAGCGACTCAAAGGTGGAAATACGTGGAAAACTGTAGCAGCTTTGCTTAAGGTGATATAAGAACACTGGTAGGGCAGTAGATAAGGAAGACTAATTACCATCACAGACCAATCTGAACCACCATGTTAAACAACCCCAGGCCACACGGATTTGGTGTAGGAGAGGAACACGTCCGAAACAGGGCTCCTCGACCTGCAGCCCCAGATTCAAAGTCCAGGTGTGTGCATCCCTGCCAGGGGGACCGGGACACGGCTCTCACCCACAGTCCCTATTTTGCAGAGGACAGTCCTGAGCCTGCGGGTAGGGAGTCTCCTTCACCTCAGGGCTAAGGAGCAGAGGAGAAGCCCGGAGGAGAAATGTGCTCCCCGGCTTCGTTTCTTCCCCTTCTCTCTCCTCCAGCACCTGCCATCTCCCGCCCTGCTCCCGCTGCAGGCACTGTAGGACTCAGCAAGAGGGAGGGGAAAAAAGGCTGTGTGCAGGAGCACCGGTACCCCTGCTGCTTTCCCCTGTCGTCTGCCAGACCAACCCTACCGTGCTAGGTCTCCTCCTTGCTTGCTCCCGGTATGACCCTCCCCAAAATCTCAATCGATCAGAGATTTGGGTGTCACTACAAATAATCAACTACTCCTCAGGGCAGGGCAGAGGGGAAAATGCCTTTACGGGAGCGTTAGGATTATACAAAGGGAGAGCGCTTTGCCTGCGGGATGCGGGGAGGCTCTGGCTGGACGGCTGTGGGAGCCTCATATGGCCGTGGAGGCAATGAATCCCCTCCTTTATGGCCACTGGGAGAGCAGAAAACTAAACGTGGCCAGAGCCCTGCAAAAACATCTGCGATGCTGCAGCAAATGACAACTGGAATCTGCTCTCACTCAGGGCATCAGCAGGTTGCCTCTGGGGCCAGGAAGAGGCTTTTGTCACCCTACAGGACAAGTGGCCTGCTGTGTCCTGAGGTCTTCTTTTGGCTTGGTGTTTCCCCACTCCGAAACTCAGAGACTGACCCCAACCAGAGGCGGGGAGCTCTGCAATGGCACAAAGAAACCTTTTCATTTGCTTGGCCGGCATCTCCTCCTCACATTCTTAACGTCAAACCCATGACCAAACAGATTCAGGGCAGGGAAGAAGTTTTTCCCATATATCAGAAGACCTAAAAATTTTTTTCCCCCTCTTGGCTGTTCTCTGAAGTGAAGCACAGAGGTCTCCTGCTAGAATTGCTTGAGTGTGCTTCACCTAACTTGTTTACTGTCGTTGCAAAGACCTCAGACAGTGGTGCCACTTCCAGACTTTTCTGTTCTCTGCCTGTAGCCCACAATATACTAGTCTCCCAAGGACTGATTTTTTTTGAACTCTAGCCCAATTATATAATACAGACAAG
Organism: Fulmarus glacialis; assembly: GCF_000690835.1. NCBI lineage: Eukaryota > Metazoa > Chordata > Aves > Procellariiformes > Procellariidae > Fulmarus > Fulmarus glacialis. Next base: position 55,432 of record NW_009203400.1, on the reverse strand, counting down.
AGGGTGAAATTTAACCATCTGCAGTAGACATGATCTTACGGTCTCTCCTGGCTTTAAACTCCAGGAAGCTGCAGGGTAGTTAATTTTTGTTTTTAAACAAGGAATGAGTAATGATGAAGTTGGATAAATGAATAAGCAAAGCTCACAGGAGACAATAAATAAATGGCATGTTGAGCATGCTAGGCAGATACTAGTATTTCTGCCTCAGTACTACGGTGAAAAGGAAGGTCTAGAGGTCTGAGTCACGCACACCACTTAATATGTGCTCCTGGCTTTTGATTTGCCATACAGCAGCTCTAAATGGGGACACTTAGTGGCTTGATATTTCTGTTTCACAATACTTGCTAATGCACTTGATTTTTTGCATGTCACTGAACATCCTTTAAACAATGCCCTGAAATGCAAAAATCAGGCAAAACCATCTTATTCTGTCTGCTGCTTCTTCCCTGCTGTCCTTCTGATAATCTTTTCAGGAAGGGAGAATCAGGGAGCAACACCCAGAAGGCAGAGCCGTCAGTTTGTGCTCACCAGCATTGTGATTGACACGACAGGGCTGCCTCATGCTCTTTCACAGGTAAGGTCATACCTTGCGAGTTAAGGTAACTTTATAAAGTGTTGGAAGTCTTACCAGGCACTTTACAAGGATTTGACTTTTTCTCCAAGTCTCTATCTTCGTTTCTGGATTCAGGAGAGTGAATACCTTTGTCCTGCTTCTCCTTGTTTGCAGTAGTATTTGGAATGGTTATGTTTTGCAAGGCTGGCTTTTTAGGCAATGGAGGTTTGCTACTAAGCTGTTCAGAGGACTTCGCTTTGGGTTTGATCTTTTCATTTAAAGAATCACCAATATTTGTATCGGCTGTTTTTTTGATCTGTGCCGTACCAACTTTTAGAAAGGAAGTCAATCCCTCGTTTTCTAAATTAAACTCTGCACTGTATCTTTTAATCCCTTTTGATTCTGGTGACGAGTTGTCTCTATATTTCAAGGACAGTGAGGTGGATCTAAGTTTCACTTGAAAAGGACTTTTATCTTCACAGCTTGGCCGATTCTGAGATACCACCGAAGAATCGCTTGGCACCGGCACCGCATCAACAGCCGGAGAAATGCAGCCAGCCAAAATTTCTGTAGGTTGGCCTGTGTTCTCAGAATTGGACTCTGGCAGCAAAGCCTGCTTTCTGTCCCTATTTTTCTCCTCCTCCTGATCTGATCCCTTCTGAAAGTCTTCTTTCCACTTCTCATTTTTCAAGCAGACCTTTGCTTTGGACAGGAAGAATCCGGTATTTAATGGGCTTTCCAACTCTGATATTTCTGGGAAGTGTAGGCTTCTGGTCCTTGGTCTTTCCCGTGCAGAGGAGACAGAAAACTTTCTCATGGCATTGAGTTCATTTGCTGCTTTTTCAGCTTTCTTCCCCAAAAGTTCCTCCTTGTGGACCAGTGACTGACTGTTCTCCTTACCAGAAGCAGCTGCCTCTTGTGCAGTCTTTGTTTTCTCTAGAGAGCAGGAAGCAGATGATCCCATCCGTGTTGAGGAAGCAGGATGTGAAACACGGAACAAGTCCATGGGCTGGAAAGAACCTATGGAAAATTGCTTGCTGGACTCTGACAATAGAGCAACCTCTTTCTTTGCTTCTTTATTACAGGGCATTTCCACAGGTATCTGATCATCCTTCTGTATATTTTCTTCTGACCCTTCCAAGCAAACAATACTATTCTTACTAATTGAAATATCTTCTTCGGATGGTATTTTATTTACCGAAAACACAGTAGGAAGCTCCTTATTTTCTTGATTTAAAATATCGATTGACACATCACTCACATCCTCAGACAACAGAACTGGTGTTTCTGAGGAATCTTCTTGCTTTTGTACTTCTCTGTCTGGACCAGAGTAGGAAGACGTTGCTGAGTCTTTGTCTTCTAACAGCAATGAGGACTCAGACTTCACACACATTGTTTCCAGTGTTGGTTGGCAGCCCTCTGGTTTATTCTCTGGTAGCAGGGCTTCCTGTACAACAGCAGACTCAGAAGTGGGCTGAGTCATCGCTGGTCTCAAAGCAGGAGGAAAGTCCTCAGGCATTCTGGGCTTCCGCCAGGAAGCCACATCCTGCGCTGCAGCTGTGCCGCATGGCAGTTCTTGATCGCTGGGTTTAAATACAGCATCTGGCAAGTCTGTCTGCATCTCCTTTTCATCATCCTCTTCTTCTTCTGGGGTACAGCTCAAATCAGTCAGAGATTCAGACTGGGTCCTCTGCAAGAAATAAATTCAGAAAGCCCCATCACCATCTACAGATTCACTTTTTTTCTTATTCATCATTACATTTACAACCGAGATCTTAGAGAGGAAGGCAATACTTGCCTCCAGTGCTGAGCTTGCTGTTTTCTTAACCTACATACTGGATGCTTTTTTATCTAAGCAGATCCTGGAATAATGTATTTAACCGATATAAAAGCAATGAGTGACACTTCCTTCTGCACAACTAGTGCTTTCATGCCTTTGTAGATGGGAAGTTCATCAAAACAATGGCCATTGGACTGTCCTTGGCACTTGATTTCCCAGAGCATACTGGATATGTTGTATTGCTCTTAGGCAAAAAGCAGCACTCGAAAGAGAAAAATCTGTCCCTTTGTATTTTGCTACTCCATACTAGCATTAAAAATAAAACAACCCATTCTTCCTAAAGCATGATTCTGAAGAGGGGAGGGTACATAGACAGAAGAGCAAAAACCTAACAAGTCCATCCGGTTATGACACTCTATGCCAGCTGAGTATCTACCCCCATATGGCAGTCTTCTGTCTAATCCCACTGCCATAGAGCATTATAACCTTGCCTCCTTTGTGTATATCTTCTTTTTTTTTCAAGAGTTAGACTATTTGATAACAGTTTATAAATGCATATGTAGTTATCTGTGAGGTCTTGTGATTAAGCTTCAGGTAAGGACTGGCTAAATGTACAGGATTATTTGAAAGCACATTATTAAGCTGCTGAATATGCCTTTTTGTATGGTGCCTGTATCAGCTCACTGATTCACTGTAGTTTGTTGGGTAAATATATATTTTGGATGTAGGCCCTAATTCTAAGAACACAAAACTTGCACTCTGAAGATACTTTTAGGGTTCTTCCGACTTCTTTTTTTGCAAGTGCAATTGCAAAGACAGAGCTGCAATGCCACGTGCATTCACAATCCATATACACAGGAACGTAAAAGCATAAGACATCAGTTAGCCAGATGCAAGGTGCACAGGCAGAGTCAGGCAGGGAAATATTAAAAATTGTATTATCGATAGATGTGAACACTCTCTATGGAAAACCAGGAGGGCTCAATCATCTAGTTTAGGGCAGTTTATAGGCATACTGGACAAAGCAATTGTATTTCGGTAACAATTTTACAATGGAAGAGGAGGTTTGATCAGTGAGTTATTGCTTTACATGCGTTTCTAAATAACTGGCCTCATCGTTGTATTGCTCGCAGTGGTGCTCTACCGAGCCCAAAGATCACTCACAGATTTTGGAAAATACAGAATATCAGCTAAGTAATATTTAGAGACAGAGGGAATAATATTCCTGGTGTTAAGCAAGCTAATTTAATGGCTTCAATGTATTTAAAACATTGAAAGAAACCACAGACAATAAAGTGCAAATATTGTAGTAAGAGCTGCAAACTTTAGTTCTAAAAAGAGGAGAGAAAGAAGAAAAATTAAGCTATGCCCTTCATAAGATATGACGAATCAGACTAATAGTGTTTTAAAAGGATGGTTTTAAAAAACAATGTTTTTTTAATAGTGTACACTTTTTAATAGTTTTTTTTAATAGTATACACCTTTTTTTTTCTGTGGAGATTTATTTTAAGTCTCTGTAGTGCACATAAAGGGTTTACAAGTTTTGGGGCAGGGAGAGGGCTGAATTCAGAACAGTCCTAATGTACAGAATTTGGCTCTAATTAATAGGTCACAACTTACTCTTTCTGTACTTTTTGAAAATATAAGCCCAATTATATGTGAGAAGTTAAAGCAGCTCCTCCATCAATAGTCTCTCAAAGACTCAAGATTTTACAGGATCTTTCAGACTAGGAAAAGTACACAAGTTGATCATAACACTCTCCGAAAAAATTTTTTTAAGTAAGAAATGAAGCAGTCAGATACTAAATTGTATTGCACGCTAAATTTAAGAAGAAATTGTTGTGTAAACTGCTGCATCAAGAGTTAACAAGTAAACCCATAATATTTAATCTGTTCCTAATGTCTACTCCAGATATGTAGCCTCATCAAATAATAGCTATTAAAACCCAATGAAATATCCATGCCGCAATCTGACTTTTCTTATCATATCTGAGTTTGAAATACAAAGTCCGGCAAGAACTTCCTGGTTTTGTGTCAAAAGTGACACTGTTTATTTTCAAAAGTACCTGAGAAAATCTTCTCATTTTACTGGATCTCTGGTTCCGGGGTTTTATTAAAAGCTTATGTTTAGCAGCAGAATTATCCAAGCAAGAGGAAAGCTCAGGTGGAGTGTCAAAAATGGCTGCAGGCGAGATGGTATCGTCAGATACCTGGGAAGCTCCAGTTTTAGCACTTCCATGCCTGGGGAACAGCTGACCATCTGTAGAGCGAGATCTAGAAGAAGGACCCAATGTAACCTGAAAAAAAAAAATCCCCAAATAGAGAATCAAATAAAGAAACAAAGACATGAAAATAACAATTCTACAAAGAAGGGGACATGTTCATTGACATTTTAAGGTTGCCTGTTTTAATTTTTGACATCTCTTTAAAATACATTGCATTTCCTAATGTTGCACATGCGAGTATTGATGTTAGCAATTCTGCATTTTTACCTGCTTGAATATCATGGTATACAGTCCAGTGGGAAGGACCAAGTCACATTTAACTAGAAGATCTAAAGCACACAAATACATGGCCACCATGTTTTAGAAGACAGATTTATGAAGAATATTCAGTTATAGAATGTAAAGGGCCAGTTTCCTTTCTGCGTCTGTCTTCCAGCATCTGTGTCTAGGATCCTACCCACAGTTATGCTGGGCTGGAGCATCTCTAGCTTCCTATACTTCATCAGATCCCTTCCAACTCTACAATGCCCTCCTAAAGACAAAAGAATCAAACATCAATGGTGTTGACACTTAAGTCAGCTTGCAGTTTTTCTTCATGTATCTATATCTGCAAAATAACTAGGGAGTTTACCTGAAATGTAACATTTCGTTAATATAGTATTCTGGGGAAGACAATGATGGGCAATTCCTACTAGAGGCCAATAACCCATCCAGAAACAACTCCTGAATGCTCCAAGGGGTCCAGTACTTTCATGAAGCTGGAATCCAGCTTGCCTGTGCTCTTCACCAAAAACTACCCCAGTCCCAGGGCTGATGCAAAAAGGAGACTGAAAAATTTATGAAAAATGACTCTAAAAAGGGTTCTTCCTTTCTTTTGGATTCAGTTTCTGCAAATAGGCAAAACAATATTTCCAAACTATCTGTCATGGCATTAACATGACCTCTGACAACTCGTGACAGCACTCTCTTCGTAGGCTTGAAATTCCAGTTCATTTCATTAGAGGAGCTTTCCTCCTTTGCATGCTTTCTTCTGCAGGCTTTCTTCTTTTCTTTTTCTTTTTTCTTTCTCTGGAAGTGGTATTTTACTGAGGGGTTGGAAGGGAGAAGGGGAGAGCAGGATAGCGTTCGTTTTATTTTGGGAGGGAAAAAGCATCAGCATTTTCTACAGTAGAGTTCTGCATTATGCACTGCAGCCAAAAGATACTCTGTAGTGTAGCCAGGGCCTGCTACAGCTTCCTCAATGGCCAGGGGAAAACTCCCATTGATTTTAGCGGAGGCTGGGTCCACAGTTTCTGATCATGCTTTCTATTTAAAAAAAAAAAAAGTAGCTCAGCCATGCTGAATAATGGATGCTCTCATTAATTTTCACTCTACAATATCTGCAGTCTAGTACTCAAACATGACTAATGTACAACAAACGATAGGTGGCTGCATTATACATTAGTACCTAACAGTGAATACATTGACATTTCAGCTCCATGATAAAGACGCAGCACATGTTCTCTTTCAAGGCATGTCATTATTTGCCTGCCTTTCTTTTGGCTTCTGCTTTTCCTTGAGAACTTTGCATGTCTTCTCGTTGGCAGTGCTCAGTGTTGGCCATTACGCTGGAAAATCAAGAATCTGGTTTGTTACTTAAATTTCAGCAGCCCGAGTGAATGCCAGCTCTGAGCCAGCTGCAGAAGTCGCCTGTCCCACAAAGACTGGCTCTGACAAAGCCTGTTAGAGGAGGGGACGGCTGGCAGACCCCTTTCGTCAAACCCCATGCGCACATGGCTCAGCTGTCCTTCAGCTGGTCACGCTGGGTGGCACAAGGTAGGGGGCCGTCAGGGAGCCAGGATGGGTTGGTAAGGATCCTCTTCTCCCTTCTTCGATCCAGGAAAGCTTCCAAGACACAGCAAGGTGTCACTGCTGCCCAAAACCTCAGGGTTGCGTTGTGCAAAACTCCTCAGCCCTGCGAGCTGATCTCTGACTTCTAGAAGCAGGACTAAATCTCTCTGAAATGCCAGCTTGGGAGGAAAGTCTTCAGATGGGGCTACTTTCTGGCTGTGCTCTGAAACTGTGCTGAGATGAAGAGAGCTCTGAGCTAAATGATGGGGCATGTGGAAAAAGCTGAGCAACCGCATAGTCACCACCGCGTCTCAGGAGTCAGCGAGTGAGTCAGAGAGTGATGCTAATGGAACAACAGGGAGACATAAATCCTCCTTTAGCAAACATGCACCTGGACTGGACAAATTCACAGTGAGCCTATACCAGTTTTCAAGAAATACCTTCTTCACGTGTTCTGTTGTTTTTCTTTAAAAATATTAAAATTCCACTGCATATAAGCAGTTTTTCAAACAGCTTCATGTGGAATCTAACAAGTGTGGCTAGAAATCTTTGCTGAGCCCTGCTGCAGCTGGCCTTGAAATAAATTTCACGTAATTACCAAAGAATAGTCAGCTCAGGACTAGCTTCTCTATTTCCTTTCTGCAATTCCCCTCCACCCCTCCTCCTATTTCTAGAAAACACTTTTCCCTTTACCCCCTGTGTTGTTTCCACCATGACTCCAGCTGCGGACAACTAAAAGGGACTCTTCAGAGCCTTTCAAAACCGCCCTTTAATCAGCCAGAACGGCTGGCTGCTAATTGAAGAAAGCCATCTATTTGCCTGTACTCAAGTTCTGAAAACATCACTTCAGCAAAATTCACAGCTCGCACTGGCTCACGTGGCCAGAATCCGACTGAAGGCTGAACCTCAGGCTCCTAAGCAGCAATGTCAGCCACTATCATCAGGCAAACACTTTCTGTATCAGTGGGAGGTAACCTTGTACTTAAAGTGAGGGAATGGGCAGATTTCAGAGGATCTAGATTTTGTTCACAGCTCCTCAACAAGTTTCCTCCCTTATCCTATGCATGTAACCCAAGCAGCCTTTACTGCAATTTCCCATCTTTAAAAAAAGGGATACTGTTTCCGTGTCTAAATGTGGTTGGTCATGTTTGGAGATTAAAGCGTGTCTGTAAAGTTTGCTAAAGGATATGAGCTATTATAGAGGGCTTAATTATTATCAACGGGAGATTAGTTGGCGTCAGAATTATGTTGATAAATAATCATAACGTTTATGTTAGATGGACAGGCATTAAAAAAGCACAGCAAACAGGCATGCAATTACATACATACAAGGTTGGTTTTTGCAGCAGACGGGCAACAAAATAATATTTATGTCTTATATTTTTTTAAAAAACTACTATGCATAATTGCTTGGCCCTTAATACATTTGGCAGAAGTTACCTGTTCTTCTTCTTCACTGCCTGTTCCAGCTAAACTCAAAGAGCTAAGGTGCTTGTGAGAGTCAGAGAACTGTGGAATGGAATGAGGAAGAGATTCAGTAAAAGATGACAAACGAGGTAGATATACTCGCAGAAACCATCTACACAAAGTGCACACAGACACTGACAATGTAAGTTGTTTTTCTCTATAGTCTTAAGGATTAGCAAGGACACTGCAAACATAAAGTGTAAGACATGCAGATAAAGAATGAAATAATGTATAGCAAAACTATAATTTAAAAAGAAAAAACAGTTTCAAATTCTTTTATATTTCTTTTTCTGATGACAGCCTAGAAAAACATTAAAGAAGAGAGCTCTCTTATCAGCACATTCAAGGGAGAATACAGATTTTTCAGACTTTTTTTTTTTATGCCTGGCAGTTCTCTGTAGTCCGTAAAAAAACCCAGCATCCCCATGCACGCACACAAACAGATCATCTCCTTCCTAGTTCTGCATTTTCTGGCATGATATTTATATTTTAATAGGAACAGAGATTCTAAGTAGCTGTTTACACAGAGAGATAGCATTTTCCCATTTTGAGTAAGGTATTTCAGGCATAAAGTAGTGATACATATAGCAAACCAATAATATATTCTGCCTTCCACACATAGGTAAAACAAGTTATTAAACACTGATTTTTGTCAACACCGGAACTACTCACTCTTGTTGTTGTGTCTGAATTTAGGTTTTCATGGAGCAAAGACATTTCTGGAGGGCTCCTGGGTAATCCATCATCTTCAGAACTGGTCCCAGCATCCTCTGTTCGCTTCGCATGAAGTCCAAATGGAGGCGGAGGTCCCAATTTCATGTTAGGCTGGAGTTTCAACTTCAGCATGGCATAAAATACATTAGCATGTGATAATGATGGAGGTTTCCCCAGTACATTTTTTAGCTCAGGTCAATGAGTTACCTTTATTTTAACTTCATAATTGAATGATCCAGGGCACAGGACATCTCATTTTAGACGTTCTCTTAGGGAGCCCAACAACCTATCCATTTTTCAACTATCATTTAAGTAGAACCAAGATATGATACTGCTGTCTAATTAACAAATGCGACATTTAATGTAAGCTGCAGACAGATATCACTTACTAATCAAATGTTCAACCACAAATATTATCCCAAAAAATCAAGCCCGGAAAGACATTCCACCTCTTGCATTTGAAAAAATTATGTTGTGTAAATTACCTGTAAAGCTCTAATCCGATCAGAAACGTTTTCTTGGGAAAACACTCTTACTGGCCTTGCAGGCTCTTGCCCAGTTTCAGGGATGAAAATGCTATCATGTGACAAAGCTCTGCTTCCCATAATGCCTTTATGTGTCCTAGAATAATATAACAACTGAGTGAAAACATACAGACTTTTTTGACAGTCCTATTACTCTTAACTCAGGTGGTCTGTTGAACATGGAGTGGGAGATAGGTGCACGCAGCATACATCACACACGAGATTCCAGACTTTGCCATGAATACAATACAGTCATTCAGGCTAATCTAGGTAACACCCCTAAAAACCAAACAAAAATTTGCAAATGCTGTTATCTGTCATGTTAACAAACTGAATCAAGGTTAAAGACAGTTTAACCCCAGCAATTGAATTATATCTTATGGAAAAGCTACTGCCTCTTGGCTGGAAGCCAGCAGCTGGGTGGCATGACAGTGCCGCAGGCAAGCCTAGGTGCAAAATGATGGGAGTTCACATAAACGAGCCTGTACCTGAGATGGACTAACTTCTTGCTAATGTAAGAATGTGTCTTGCAAATGACTGACCATTACCATAGGAAGAATAAGTACCTTTTACTATTTAAGTGTGGTACAGCATTTAATGTATCTCTGCCATGCAGGTCATTAAGAAAAATACTCCAGGCAATATAGTCCTCACATAGAATCATTTGCATAAATCCTTTCAAGATGCTTACAAGGTCCTGTGCTCTATATCAAGATCCCTGGGATTTTCCCTTAAGAGCCTGGGGGACACATTTTTTCATGGACACTCTTTGTGGGCTGGTGAGAGGAAGCAGGAGATGCTTTGTGGGTAGCTTCTCATGCTCTGTTTCCCACTTTTGATGCATGTGGTATGTAACTTCTTTTGCAAATGTTACATGTGGGGCATGAACACCTTGTTTCCTCATGGGAATGGTACAGGAGACCCACGGACAGACAGCTAGCTGCTAAGAGGTCTCTTGTGCTCATTTTCCTCAGCTTAGCTCATAGCCTAACTGAGCAGGGACCAGAAATGCGTGCACATGGCATTTCTTTTAGGACTCACTTCTTTTAAATTTTTTAAATAAGACAGCTATGAAATGGCAAACCAGAGTACAGAATACAGAACTGTTTGGATTCATGTAACTATCAAGTTAATTCAGCTGACACGCTAGAGAAAAAAAAAAAGAAAAAAAAAAGAAAAAAAAGGAGGAGAACTGTGTATTTTTGGATCTTAGATACTGTCGTAGGGACATTCAGGAACATAAACAAACATGGCAGAAAGTAACATTTTCCTTGTAATGGCTGCTATAAATATATTTGATAAAACAATAGCAGGAAAAAGTTGATCTGTTTTTTTTTGCAGAAGGAAGGAAAGCCTGCTGCTTCTGCTTAATGCCTTAGAGACATTAGAAGAACAATTTCTCTAAGTGAAAATGTGATCTCTGCAATGCATCCAGGGTCAGACAGATCTATAGCAATTTGCAGAGTAAGTGCCAGTCAGGGCTGCGATGGCTGCTGAATGCACCGACATTTTACAAAGACTGCAACGGCAGTCAGATAAGCAGTGTTGTTGCACGTGCACATTTATCCCTGCATGCTACCTTTGCTTTCTCTTTCTAGCAGACACATACCTCCCGGATGCGTAATGGAGGTACCCTAGATGTCTCCTCAGATTATGAGTGCTTAAATTAATTTTCCTTCCTTTCAAGGAATTTCCTGGTCTTTGTCTGTCTAAACAAATATTAAGAAACAATAATGCAACAACCCTGCAAGTAATGGCACAGGAACACGGCCAAAACAGCCAAAGATCGTACCCACTTGAACATGACCTCGTTGAGTCGTGCACAAGGGAGAGAAAAGCTAACCATCCATATCTTAAAAATATGTTGTCAAACAACAACGCTATAGCCCACTGTTAGACCTGGTGCTGCCAGCCCGGAACACCTGGAGCTTCAAGCTGGACTAATATTACTGTTGCCAATGCCACAAAAGAAAAAACAAAAATCGTCAATAATTTCTTTTGGTTGTTTGGCGCTGCCTGGTGGCCGCGTTGTATAATGTCGTTTTAAATGGCCGGGATGGTTTGTCTTTCCCATCCCTGGGCACAGCAGCATCTCTCGCCTGAGGACCAGGAGGCACAACATCCACCAATGCAAGGACTTGCTTTTTAGGGAGCCAAGGGGCTCTTCAGTCCATCTCTCCATCCAGAAACACATTTGAACTTTAGACCAGGTTTCTCATGGTTATCTTTTCAGTAGTGGGTAACATTTTTGGCAATGCCTGAACAAAGACAGGATTTTCAGAGGCAGACAGATACACAGGCTGGGATTCATCTGGCCTAACTTCAGACATTAAACCACAGGTATCTACATTGGAGCTGGTCCCCCCAGCTCTCAAGAAATAGGCACTTCTAGAGCCTGGTTCATCTGAACAACTTCAGATGTCTACGCAAGAATGATACGAGCTTTCTTAGTAATGTTGACTTCTCTCTGCTGATTATATAAAGGCAGCTGGTGACTAACTCAGATGCAGACATTTGGCCCTTGATCAGATGAATCCCATGTATACAGAGGAAATAAAGGCTTCACAGCCTTTCTGCTGATTTCAGTTGCAGTCACCCCCTTATCCCTTCCTTGCTCTAAAAACCTGGCATAAATGGTTAGGCATCTAAATTTCTTTAACAAACCTTGGGAGACACATCTTAGAGGCATAAGACAATTCTGGCAAGATATAAGTTGAGTACCTAATTCATTTTTGAAGATGGGAATTACATTCTTTTGAAACGATAACCCACGGCTTATTTATGATTAAATTAAAGCATTCTTAGTTATTGTTTCTTGCTGCACCCCATCCAATTCCTTTGCGATTTGCCTTGCATAGCCATTTTAATTTGTACTTTCTTGAAAAAGCCAACTGTTTGAGAATGCAGCATTCTGAAAAAAAGGAGGAGGCAATTTTGGGGTGTCTTTAATCAATAAACATGGTGGCAGTTCTGTATTTGTTTACCAGCCACAGTCTAAAGACTTACTCGAGTTTGTCTTCAGAATCATAATTAATGTGCATGTCGTGTGAGGCTGCAACATCGCTTGTTGACTGGCATAGCTTCAGACTGCTGCTCCCAGAAGATGTTTCTTTCCTTTTCTTTTTACCAAAAAACTTTTTGAAAGACTTGAACTTTGATTTTTTCTTTCCTAAGTGAAGAAACATAAAGAAGATGCAACCAGCAGCATTTGCAAGTTTTTAGAACAATAATAATTCCCTTATAATTTCTTCATAAGTGGATTTTTTTTCCCTGGAAGAGGCAACACAGTCCGCTCTTGCATTAATGTCTTTCAAGACTATACTGATAGCATGAAATTACTATTATCTTGGAGAATGGATTGCAATGTTTATGACACATAAGAAATAACCTACAGTGTAGGATCTTTCTAATAGAGTTTCTACTTGCCTCTCGAGATAATGAGACTGTGAAGAAAAACTTCAGTATTAACAGCCTGGGATACAGAGAAGAAGTTACAACTTGGAAACCCACTGCCTTTGTTCAGCAAGCTAAATAGTGATGATAAGAACAATGTTGTTACCAAAACCAATTTAAATGTAGAAAAGTCTTACTTAGGTGGAATGTGCAGTGTTGGGAGGCTAATGCTTTTATAATGTCAGTTTTATAATAGATCCCAGAATATTTTTAATGTTAATTACGAGACTCAATGGATCACAAAGTATTAAACTAGAAACTAAGCAATAATCTTGAAAAGCAATGCTAGTCTGCTCAGTAAGGAAAGACCTGAGTTAGGATCAGTTGCAAGCTCTGTGAAGGAAACTACTTGAAATGAAAGCAGAGTTTTGCACAAGACATCCCAACAACTTGTGCCTGTCTCATATAAGCTGGCATGACAGCACTGCGAGGCATCCCTGTCAGCATTTCACTTATTGTTGGATCTTGTTGGGTAAAAAAATTAACTTTGTCACAATATGCTAGAAAAATCTTATTTCAAGACTCTGAAAATATCAAAAATATAACAGCTCTTGGAGACAGGAGGAGAGAAAGGAAGAATGCATTTCCTAAATAAACAGATTGATTTCTGTGATAGAGCTAAGGCATTGAAGCTCAAGAAGTCACAGCACTTCTCATTCACTGGGGAAGGGAGGAATTCTACCTGAATTGTCCTCTCCATCTCCTTCAGTCTCTCGCTCCTTAGGGTCCATTATCCTTGAGGAACTCATGTGACAGTCACTAAAGGAGGTAGAAAAAGTGTCAGTCATATCAGCAAAATAACAGTACTTCACTATATATATGTACACTTACATACAGGCAAGCTACTAAAATACAAAAATATAAAATAATATATTTTGTGTATGCTTTTATATATAAATACATAGACAATATGTCTAAATACGTATTATATCTATACATAAATACACATAAAATATAAAAATATCCCATAGGATGAAGCTTATTAGTCTAAGGAATAATAAATTCCATAGAGTATTTCCACTTTCATAAGACAATAGTACCTTATGATTTAGTTAACCAACTAGCCTCTCCTGACTGAAAATTGAGTTTCATGAGATTCTCAAATGCTTCTAAAAGCATGCACCAGAGGAGGTGGGCTTCTTCGACTCTCCCTCTCTACGCCTATTCTGACCAGACAAACTGCCTTTGTGATAATTACAGCATTTGGGTAATATGTACAAGTAACATTAGTAAAGAACTGCACATATTTTTCCTTTATTTATATCCAATTTGAAGTATTCTATGGATTCTAGTTTTTCTTCTTTTTTAAGCAACTTGTGAAAAGATAACAACTCTTTTTATTCTTTTGTTCGTATAGACAACAGAAAAATACAAGTAAAAATAAAACAATTGATTTTCTTCTTTTCTTCTCTCTTTTTGGAAGCAAAATATCACTTTGCTCATGAAGGTTCCTAAATTAAAAAATATTTCCAAAATTGTACATGTCCCACGCCTGAGGACAGAATATCTGCAACTTAAAATGCATTTTCAGAGCAGTAGTCTGTTTGTGCTCTCTTTTCTTCATCTGGAAAACCATAATTTCATGGTCAAGGCAGAATAAAGTCATGGATGCCATTGTCTGGATGGTGGGTTAAACGCTGTAGAATAACTCTTTGGGCTGTAGTGGTGACAGATGCTCATGCCACAACCCAGATGGGAAGGTGAGTACGCCGCAGCTATTTTGATCTCCTGAAGTACCAGCATACTTAAGTAACAAGGCTCGTAAATTCAAAGAGTTAGCGAAATGGCAATGAAACATTTATTACTTGTCTAAAACACGACGTGTTGCCTGAACCATCAGCAAGCGCTTGAGCTGGGCTGTGACGAACGGCTGCACAACAACCACAGCAAAGGCATCTCTGCTGCCCAGCGGCTCCGGGGCTTCCCCGCCAGCCGGACCCGCACGCTGGTTGTAAAACAACCCGCTGCCACCACCCACTGGGAAACCAAATCAGAGTTAAACACAAACATGAGGGTGAGCAACTTTTGGTCAAGGGCATCTGCCTTACTTAGGGAGAATTAGTAAGGAACTGGCCCTAGAAAAGATCAGATGGATGATACATATATTTTTAAAGTAAATGCCCGCTGGGAGGTGACAGATAAATATGTATTGTGGGCTGTGTCATATCTAGTCAATTATTAAACAGGCTCAGGGTGTCTCAGATTCACACTGTCATGTTGCAATAGCAATGGCAGGAGTGCAAATCAATGCCTTTAAGGCCTTGCCTGTTATATGCATGCCCTGTAGCTTCTATAAGCTACAGGCACCTACAGGTGGGCTCCTGCAGTCTCTATATAAATTATGGATGCCATAACTCAGATCCCCAGCTGTGGCCCACTGGCATAGCTCCGCTGCATCCAGCTGCACTCAGGTGAGGGTGTATTTTTTTAATCCAAATGTTTATATGCGATACTTCACTAGTTCTGAAGAACAAAGCCACCGGGGGATAAATACCCACATAATGGAAATGTTAGTTTGAAACATGCAGGCAAGTATAAACACGTTCCCTCTGGCAAAATTCAAGCAAATAATATATTATATTTCTGACAAACCAGAAATGTGTTGTTGTCCCAGCCCAAACCTTAGCAGCCAATTTTCTAGAGAATAAAAATGATTAAAAAAAAGTTAGCTCCACCATAATGTCAAAGAAGATTTGTGTGACTGATCTGTGACATCTGAGGTCATGAAAAGTGTTTCCACTTCATGTGCCAAACATTTGGGGACAGTAATACGTGACGAGGGGTGCGGCATACAGCTCCTCACTTAGGGGAAAAAGAAGGACCCTGAACCCCGATGAGCTCTCTCCTTGCCAGCTGCGCGTCTTGAAGCAAGGTCCTCGCTCCCCTTCTGATCTCACGCGGCCATTCTTCAGGTCTGCCACGTTTTTGCTGTTTTCTAAGGTTATTTTAAGAATTAGTGTGTCTTTCCAAAAAGTGCCCAAGACCTGAGGAAGGCAGCCTGCCACCGGCTGTGCTTTCGGGGATGTCTCTTGCAAGGGCGCAGCACGGGGCGCAGGGCTGGAGAGCCGGCATGTGAGAAGGAGCCAGGTCCTTGGCCAGTGTTGTGCGATTTGGTATACTACCTATGTAGAACTTATGTATGTTGGGGTCCAGAGAAAGAAAAGACTTTCCAAGCTATAAAAGGAGCTTTAGCTTCTACTCTGGCACTGGGATTGCCAGATTAATCCAAGTCCTATGAACTATTCATGCATGAGAACAAAGGAGTAGCCAGCGGAGTCCTTACTCAAAAGCTAGGTCCACACTGCTGCCCAGTGGCTTATTACTCAACTCAACTGGATCCCGTAGTGGCAAGGAATAATTCCTGTGTTAAAGTGACACCAGAAACAGCAACTATCATAAAAAGGAGCAGACCGTTCGTTATGGGTCACCGAATAACTGTGTATGTCCCACATGAAGTAGAATTGATTCTTAAACAACATGCTACATAAACATTGTCCCCAGAAAGAGCGCATCGTTATGAATTAACGATTTTAAATGCGGATAATATTACTTTGAAAAGATTTAATGTTTTGAATTCAGCAGCTTTACCGTCTGTTCCCTCTGATGGCGAGCCGCATCATGATTGTGCTGAGGTGGTGTTTCACTCCAGCCGACTACAGGAAGATCTGCGAGATCAACCTCTAGAGAACTTGGATCTAACCCTTTTCACCAATGGATCTTCATACTACGTGAATGGAAAACGGCACACGGGCTACGTAGTCATGAGAAACTTAAAGGTACTTGAAACAGAACCTCTACAATCCTCAGTGAGTGCCCAAGGGGCTGAATTAACTCAATTAGCAAAAGCAGCCTGGTGGAGATGTAATCAGCGAGTGACTATTTATACTGATTCTAAATACGCTTTTGGAGCATGTCATGCAACGGTTATGCTATGGAAAGAACGAGAATTCCTCACCTCGGTGGAAAAGAGTATTTCTAATGGAACTTAAATCCAAATGCTGTTGGAAGTTATTAAGCTTCCAAGGGAAATCGCTGCAGTACACTGTCCAGCCCATACCAAAGGCTCCAACGAAATTGAAAGAAATAATAAAATTACTCGAACATGTAGTCAGATGGGTTTAAAATGGCCGGAAGTTTTAGGAATAGTACTATGAGATATTGGGATATTGGAAATACCCCTCGCCAACTTCTAGGGTTGTTATCAACAGGAATAGTGTTTGGCAGATAATTATACCCAGGATCCCTGTCCCCACTAGGGTTTCTTAGATGGAGATGAACAGGTTACCAAATTTGTATTGGAAATACAAAAACATCTACAAGAAAATAGGGCACAAG
>NW_009203400.1:36452-38526 GCF_000690835.1 Fulmarus glacialis | reverse complement strand
AGTAGATAATATCTAGTCTGGGGATACAGTAATGATAAAAGTCCACTCTTGCAAAACAAAGTGGACCATAAACGGGAGAGTCCATATACTGTGCTACTAACTTCCTATTTTGTTGTAAAAGTTACAGGGAAAGAAAATTGGATTCATCACTCACATGTTAAATGAATTTCTAAGGAATATCAGTTAAATGAATAACCGCCACCCACGCAGAACCCCACCAATCCTGCAGTACGGTTGGCTCCAGTTATCCCGTAACAATTGTGGTCCCTGTCATCCTAGAAGGTGTGCTAATAATTGTTTTAAAGGTCTTTGGGAATATTGTCGAGAGGGTTGGAGTCAGAGAAGTATAACTAGGGAAGGTGCCTCTGGACACATAAATTGGTACTGTGTGTGCAGACTACACCAGCCACTAAAAGTTAGAAGAGGTCTGCAACAAGACAAGGTATTGATAATTTGGGAATAACATCCAGATGAAATACACACATTCGTTGTGCTCAGCCTGTTTAGCTCTAATCGTATAGCCTTTATACTGATTATATGGGGGAACTTGTGATATGGATACTCTTGATACTCCTTGGATCCCTTTTAGTAATACTTTGTATATCCAGAATGGGTGGTGACCCTAATAGACCAACCCCAGGAACCATATACTCCCTGGGCTTCTTCCATTGTTTAACACTTTTTATTAATAATACAGCAGCTAACTCCAATCTGTCTATTGCCTGCATACAAACAATAGCGGACCAACTAAAATGGTGTTTCAAACCCAAACGGCTTTAGATTTATTGTTAGCCAGTCAAGGGGGTGTTTGTGCAGCTATTAATCAATCTTGCTGTTTCTATGTCAATAACACAAGGTAAAGTGATAACAAACTCTAACTCTATTCAACCGTTAGTTTCCCATCTACACCCAGGCACCTCAAAAGATTGATGGGAAACGCTATTCAGCCATTGGGGACTTAATTCTTGGCTATCAAGCCTATTAGCCACTCTTATTAAGATTTTACTTCCTGTAGTTGTTGTGATCTTATTGTTCTGTTGCTTTTTTCAAAGTGTTCAGACTTGTTTCAGAAACATAATACGTAGGAGCATGCAAGGGTATAGATGCACCCTTCCTGATGACCCTTTATAAGGCAGGTATGCCTATAAAAACAACAGGGGGGACTGTTGTGCGATTTGGTTTACTAGATATATAGAACTTGTTTAGCATAACTTGCTTAGCATTAGTAGCTAAATTTGCTGAAGCCTTAGGCCGCAAGCTGTGAACTTTCACCTAGATATGTTGAATTTTTACACAGTCAAGTAAAGGAAGGCCCCGGAGCCAGTTCAAGCCAGAAGGTAAGGAAGCTACATTCATTAACAGAGGCTGCAACCTTGGAGATAAGAAAAGAAATGGCCTGCCGAGAGACAATGAAAGGATCCAATGAAGAATGGGAAGACCCCAGACCCTAATATTACTACTGGTCCGACCTGTCGCATGAAGGGTGGGGAATTTAGATTGTAAGGGTATAATTGCCCAGGGATTTCTTTGTTCAAGGTCCCTCTTTGAAGGCACACAGCTTGAACTGTAGCGCTATTAATAAAAAGTACTTTTATAGAGGAATCTATCTTTCGTCTTATCGATTCAGCGGAAACCTGGCGTTGAACCCTGTTATGGTGGCTGGCATGCGTAATTTCCATAACACCAGGTCCTACCACCGCTGCCGGAGTTGTCCCTGGACGTCTCCCCAGTGTCGCCTGGGGGAAGAGCTGGCGGTTTTGCTGTGGGAGAGCTGCCGAAGAGATCCAGGCGGTGTGCGGGGAGGAAGGTCATTTGGGTAAGACGACTTTGGAGTGAAGCAGAAAGTGACCCGAGGTGCGGGTCACAGGCACCCGGGGTGGAGGAGACACTGCATGCAAGTACCAGCAGCCTCTGCGTCCTGCGTAGGAGCCCAGAAACTCTGATGACCCCAGCAGGGACATGTTTTTTTTAAATTACAATGAATAAATCCTAGAAGTTTGGGTCGGATGGGCAATATTGGTTTTGCAGTGGGGGTACTGTAAGGCTTTTATAAAGACTGCATCTCAACTCGGCA
>NW_009203400.1:33529-36328 GCF_000690835.1 Fulmarus glacialis | reverse complement strand
TGATGTACCTCTCCCAGCCCCACGCTGGCTGATGTGCAGGAGGAGGAGGCGGCGGCCCCCCTCGCCGCAGTCACTATATTGCGCAAACACGCGCCGTGACGAGGACCGCGAGGCGCGGCCGCCCGCCCAGCGCCAAGGGTGCGGGAGGAGTGTTATGGTTGCTGTTACCAAGGGGAGATTTGTCTGCGTCAAGGGACGAATGGGCACCCGCTTCCTTAACCTGAGGACGGTGGGCGGGGGTTCAGCAAGCAGCGGAGGGGGCCGGATGGAGTTGTGAAATGCTTGGCAGGCAGTGTGCTGGCGGCCGGGGTTTCAGAAATATGCTCGAAAGTCAACAGATCGTTTTTTAGCGAGCCTTGATTTTAAGCAAATACTGAAGCTGAGACTCAGCCACTTGCTTGAGTGTTTTGCCGAGTGATGGTTTCCGCTGGAGCAATATTCCAACACAGCGTGAAGAGATACTGGCCCCCGCTGAGCATCCAATGGCTACCAGAGATCCCTCTGCGCTGGTCTGCAAGCAGGGCGCTGCCCCGCTTAGAGTCTCACCGAACCTAGCTGTAGGCAATCACATTAATTTCTACCTTAAAATTTATGATGACATTTTTATTGACATGGAGAAAAGTTGTTTTTCCTTTTAAACTCTTCCTTTGCTGAACGCTGTTAGAGAAACACCAGTTTTCACCTGCTCACCACCCATCATGAAAGAACTCTATTTTCTTTCCCAAATACATGAACTCAGAGAACTGTTCTATCTATATCTCCCCTTTTTCCTTTAGTATAACCTATTTTAACAATATCTTTAGGCAGGTTTTCAATCTTTCAAGCTTCTTCCTCAGTGTCTGTAACAAACCCTCCGGTATTAATACATTAATCATACGAAAGATTCAATTAAAACATGGTACTTAAGAGGAGAAAAAAAAAACAGAGGCCAAAGTTTACCCTTGGTATGACTATAACTGCTTGTCACTTCCCTGACATAAACAGACACTTTTTGCTCTGGAGCTAAATTTTACCTTCCTCAAAGCTTTGCTTATAATCTATGACGGCCTGCAAGTTTAATAGTTGTGCAACAAAAAGCTGACAAAACCCAGCAGCTTTGAAACAGCACCCACCAGCACGGGTGGTATTCAGTGCGCACTTACGCTTGGATCTGGAGGCTCGGCTGCGAAGCGGGGCTGCTGAGTTTTCTCATTTCTAGTTTCCCCAAGAATCTGCTGAAGTCCATCACTAAGTTAAATCACCCTGTGATCTGAAGACTCAGCAGGATTCGCATCCTAGAGGAGCAGTCTGCATCACTTCTCCTCCTCAAGGAGGAGGAGCAAGGTAAGCAAGGTTAGCAAGGGCAAGATTTACCACACTGCTGGCAGTCGTACTCTTTTCCTCTTCTTTTTTTTTTTCCTTTGCATTTTATGTGTAGTTCTTTTCACAGCAGAATACTGGAGATACCTGGTTTATCAATTTGTTATGAGGTTTTATAAGCCAAAAATGTCTGATGATAAATTGATAAATATTACCGAGCTTATAACAGTATTTTTTCTATATTGGACTTTTCTCAGTAGAGACTTTTTCCACTTTCCTTCTTCCTTCCCATGCCCTTTTTAGATGAGCTAAGATACAAGAAATACAGATGAGACTATGTGAGTGCAGAGAATAGAGAGGGAATATGACAACACAACGAGTGTTTATTCCCCTTCCTATCCCTCCCAAATGTCAGTACATTCAAAAGCATGTATCCAAAAAATCACAGCTGAACCGAACAACAGCAATTTACACCTTTTATTCCTGTGTTGTATTAGAATATTCTATTTCTAGTAGGCAAAGCAACACCAGGAATTAGTGTGATTTAAAAAAATCTAAATTTAGGGAAATGATTTCACATGAGAGGAAGACTTGCCCTTTTCTCTCTCCAATATCATGATACGCGCTAAAATTCCTACTGGTATTACACAGCCTTGTGGATTTGGGAAAGAAAATGTAGGCATTCTGGGGATATAAAGAAAACCCAAATGTTCAGAAAGACTCCTCTAGCTGAGGTAGTAACCGAACCAAATACATCCTAAATACCAGAGGTGAAGACTGATGCAGATTTTCCTCATCGACCCCTTCTCTGAGGGCTCAGACCTGAAACGAAGGCACCAGCCATGGGCCATGCAGCCCCTTCTCCTGTCACATGGACCGCAGAAAAGGGACAGCTTGAAGTCTCCAGAGGGAGCAAGCCCAGGGCTCCCGCTGCAATCCCCTGCCAGCAGCAGGCGCATCAGCAGAGCTTTCACACCTCTGGAGATGTTTCAGCTCTCCAGCATGTGGATTAGTGAGAACACCATCCGGACACAGCTCCAGGGTGCCATGCCTTGGCATAGCAGAGGTCCAAAAGCATGTTGGGATCACCTGCCTCCCAAGCAAAAGTTTATCCCTGCAACTAGGGCAGACCGTGTGCTGAAGACATTGTGCAACGAGGTGTGCTAGAAGCAAGTGTAGGAGAGCAAGGTAAGGAGCTTGTGATGGGGAGGTATTCTCACAGTGCAAGAAACCCTGCTGTTCAACACACCTTTCTGCTCAGACCTTCTCCTACTAACAGAGATCCCAACATTACCCCCGCTTTCAAGCTCTCAAACCACTTTCAGTGCTCCCAAGCAATAACGCTTGAGCCTAGCCAAAACTAAATCTCTCACAGCATGCCCAATTATAAAAACCTTTCCAGAAGTCATCCATCATCTTGAGCTTATGTTACTAAGATAAACCTCTCTTCTCTACCCCACCCCCATATGAGATTCAACAAGGCCAAGTGCCGGGTCCTGC
>NW_009203400.1:7155-33411 GCF_000690835.1 Fulmarus glacialis | reverse complement strand
AAGGCCAACGGCATCCTGGCCTGTATCAGAAATAGTGTGGCCAGCAGGAGTAGGGAGGTGATTGTGCCCCTGTACTCAGCCCTGGTGAGGCCGCACCTCAAATCCTGTGTTCAGTTTTGGGCCCCTCACTACAAGAAGGACATTGAGGTGCTGGAGCGTGTCCAGAGAAGGGCAACGAAGCTGGTGAAGGGCCTGGAGCACAAGTCTTATGAGGAGCGGCTGAGGGAACTGGGGTTGTTTAGCCTGGAGAAGAGGAGGCTGAGGGGAGACCTACCTCATCGCGCTCTACAACTACCTGGCAGGAGGTTGTAGCGAAGTGGGGGGCGGTCTCTCCTCCCCAGTAACCAGCGATAGGACGAGAGGAAATGGCCTCAAGTTGCGCCAAGGGAGGTTTAGATTGGATATTAGGAAAAATTTCTTCACTGAAAGGGTGGTTGAGCATTGGAACAGGCTGCCCAGGGAAGTGGTTGAGTCACCATCCCTGGAAGTATTTAAAAGACGTGTAAACGTAGCGCTTAGGGACATGGTTTAGTGGTGGACTTGGCAGGTTAATAGGTGGACTTGATCTTAAAGGTCTTTTCCAACCTAAACAATTCCATGATTTTATGATTCTGCAAGAGGAGGTCTAGGAAGCACAGTGAAGTGCTCCCCCTGAGCTAGCATGGCACATATGAGCCCAGGTATTAGGAGTGTCCACATGAATGAGATGCAGGTCTCTGGGAATCCAATTAGTTTATATAAAATACATCCCAAAAGCTCACATAAAGGGACAGGAGAATTTGATAATAAGTGCAACACCATTTCCAAAGCCATAGATCTTCTTGCTCCTCTTTATGTCAACAGAGGACAGATTTCACTTTTTATTCAGCCTCCAATTTTTAAATCAAACAAACAAATGCACCTGAGTGCATGCTTACATACACACAGCCATCCTAGGAGCTTTATCTGGAGTCCCAGCACTGTGACTGAAGGGCCACCCTGCCTTTCTACCATATGTCAGCTCTTATACAGGATCTGTACATATTCTAGCTGCATCCCCATCCTTTTTGAATTATTAAAAATAATTTACCCAGAGAAGACATATTTTCTGAGAAAACTGGACTGTTTTCCTCTACCAAATCTATATAAAATATCAAAGATAAACTTCATGCCAAACCAAGAAGAAAAACACCCTGTCACTTTTTGTATACAACTTTGCCTTTTGTTTTCAAAGCTGGGCAGACGATGATCTCCTTCCATTTTTTTCAAATGTTTTGAATCAGTAAACAAAAAGTATTGCTTTGCAAAATCTCTGACTTCATGTGTTCTCTGCTTGTTTTAATAATTTAGTGTGGATGCTGTTAGCACCTACTTGTTTACGCTGACTGATGTCCATGGGGACATCATCTTCAAAATGTGGTATATTCACAAATGGTTTGCTGTCTAAAACATGACAGTTCATTATCCACCTTCATCAGTCTCACATTGAACCTGATACACCTTCCCCATCTTTTCTTATCTGCATTATTGGTTAATAAAAGGTTTTGTTTCTTTGCTTGTGGCTGACATTTTTCTCCAGCTACTGCTACTCTTGTAGCATGCTCTCATGTTATTAGAAAATCTGTGTATTGCACGACCACAATGGTGTGGTGAGAGCCTGTGTGCCACTCCTCATGCTCAGAGCAAGGCTGGCTGCGAGTAGCTTTGCTACCAGCATCCTCTCCCTGGCTGCGTGGGCCCTAGGCCGGCATCCTGGTGATAGCACCCAGCTTGAACACGAAGTCAACGCCCTCCTCTTTAAAACTCTGCCTTTTAGGGATCCTCCCATCCTCTTCTCAGTCACTGTCAAAATGAATAGAGCTAGCTGTGAGTGATTTGCCCTTTCTCTCAGAAATGACTAACAAAAGCTAGTTGCACCAACACATAATCTCTTCCAATGCTGCTCCTTGTGCCAGAGTTTGCTATTCCTCCACCTCCAACTTCAGCGGAGGTGGAGGAATAGCAAGCTGTGGCACAGGGACCAGCTACATATAACTACTGACATGCTACTATCTCTCTGCACCAGCCCTTTCCTTTGCAGTATTCACATCTATCACTCAAATCCCCTGTTGCATACTGCGTAAACATAAGGTGGTGCCCGATGTCCCTGTGATCACTGATAGAAGAGACATCAAGGGAGCTCAAGTAATAAAATACCTGCTAAAAGGAAGAGGGGAGAGGGGAGATAGGATACAGGTCACTGCATGGGCTCCGCTTCCGAGCCTTTGTGCAAACAGGGCGAGACCTGCCATGACCAGCATATTGGACTTCACGAGCTACGAGAGGAAAAACAGAAGAGGCAGCAGCTGCATCTTCCCAAGCCTTTCAATGGGTTTTCTGGGTGTTCAGTTGTTTTCACCTGCTTTTTTCACTGCTGTTGGGCAGTGTGTTTTCCTTTACTTAACGAGCCCAAACTCCTCCCTGGTGCATCTGTCCCTGTTTATTCCAAAGGCTGTGCAGATTCTCCTGTCAGATCCTCACCAGTCCTTCTGCCGTGCCCCTGCCAACAGCACATTCCTTTCTCTATTACAAGCACAATGCATTTCCAAAGGACGGGGGCGGGGGGGGGGGGAACCCTGCTTTCTCTACCTGTTTTTTTTCAAGAATTGATAGATCTTCCTTCCCCCATCGTTTCTGAGAAAAATGAGAAACAGTCCATAAAATAAACTTTCCTCCCAAGCAGCTTTCGAAGAGTGAGCTTTTTGTTTTTAAAAAAGTGCATTGCAACAGAACACACAAACATAAAAGGTCAGAAGGCACCACTGGGATTGCCCAGTCTGATGTCCTGGATAGTGCAGGGAATAGGCTGTCCCCCAGAAAGGTGCAGGGAACTCTGCTTCCCTGATGGAGCTCAGTAACTCGGGGGTACACACCTTGTCAAAGGTCGCATTTTGTTCACGGGAAAAGCCTTAGCTTGCATGCTTTCTTTAAACAAAAAACCCCCAACAACAAAGCAAACCAAACTACTATATAAAGAATTAAAAGGGAGGGGGGGAGGAGTTTACAGTGGCAAAAGAATAAAGCAAACTCATGTAAAATATCTTATTCCTATGGAGTAACCCCTTCCTTCTTGCTTTCAGTTCTCTATTTTTTGTGATTTAATAGACGGGCCAGGAGATCTATTCTACCAACACGGAAAGCATTATTATTAGAAGACCTGTTAGAGTAATAAAGCTACATTGGCTCTCCTTCTTCTTTCTCAGCACACAGGGATAATAAAGACATAGCTGTTTAACACAAAGACACAAGACCTCCCCCGGCCGGCTCCCTACCAGAGATCCTCTGCTATATTTAGGAGCACAAACAGCTCGACATACTACCAGAGTTTTAGGCTTGTATCAGCCACCTTTACTGATAGAAGCATAATCTGTATTTTAAACTTAAATAATATCAAGTGTTCACGTAGAGTACTTTGGCTAATAATGTTCTGAAGAAGTTAATCTTTTTTGTACAATAGCAGGCTAACGTCACTCAGAGTCAAGGGTCAGGAAAGTATTAAAAATTCGCTGTGTCTCTCCTTGAAAAGCAATAGAAAAGAAAGTAAAATGTCTTGCTTTAGTTAGAACAAATTACATTTGATTCTACATGTCGCAATTGCAATTATTCTTGAATTCAGCACTGGGAACATTCCTGAAGCTATTTCACAAACATAATTATACCAGGTCTTTTGGTATTCAGAATGAGTAGAAATATCAACGTTGTTATAAGGTCTCAATGCCTTTAAATTCAAGGAAACGTAACAGGGCTTTCATTGATCCTTCCTTACTTTTTGGAACCATGAATACAATAAACATAGGTCTGTATACCTATGTACGCACACACACACACACTCTTACTTTGTGGCAAAGAAATAATAAGACTCACCTGGAACCACAGCAGGCCCTGAGGAATGGCACACTCACACCTGCTGCCTCATCAATTAGCCTAATGTAAGTGTGTTCTTGTACAGTGCAGAGGTTAATGGGAGTTTAAGATGCAGAAAGTGTTTAGCACTACCCAGAATGAGATCCTTACTCAGCTTTATCTGCTATTCTAAAGAAAACTCAGTAGGCCAAGTTAACCAGACAATGAAGGCAACTGCTAACATCAGAGCTGAATGTGGCCCAATTTTCATCCTTTCTGAGCCCACCTATACTGCATGGAGTATTTACTCTCAGCTGCATAATGCGTGGTGTACTCAACAGTGTCATTTCAACAGTTTTACTAAGTTTCTTTAAAAGTTAATGACAAACCTTTTCAAATGTCATGTTCATCTGAACACAGAATATAGCTATATCTCAGGCCTACTTCCAAATATTTTGCCACTGATGTGATGAAAAATACAGTCCAGTTTGGCCAAACACAAGTAATGAGGAAAGTGCATGAAATAAAGAAATTAGGCTAGGCTTTACTGGCTTCCTTGGTAATTCCTATGCTGCAAAGATGAAGTAATTATTGTGATCATCTATGCACCATGTGCAGAATAGTTTTAATATTGAATATTGAAAGAAGAGAAAAAAGAAAGGAGGCAGGGAATGCACAGAGAATGAATTAAATATTCTAAGAAAAGCCTGAGCCCTTCTAGGCAGAGATACACCAGCCTACCAGCTGAGACTAGCCAGAACATACGCAGGTTGATTTCCAGGAGCTGCTCATGGAAGGTGCCATCGGGGCCCTCAGTCCTAAGCACTCCCTTGGCTTTGCCTCGTTTCAGCCCACTCCGCTCTGCCGAACCGTCTGCAGTCATGCGCTAACCTGGAGTCACCTCGGAGGCAGGGATAACAAGAAGCCATGTCTCCAGCCCAAGGACCGGTTCGCCCTCCTGGGTCATCCTAGCATGAGGGAGCGGCAAGGGTAGAGTGAGATCCGGCTGGAGTCGCAGGAGGGTGGCGGGAGGCAGTGGGGAAGGGGAGCATCTTCCCCTGCATTCCCTCTGCAGGGCTCTGGCTGCAGAGTCGGAGGCCAGTTTCTTCCTCAACGTCCGCATGAACTGTCCAAGAGGCACTGCCACTGTCAGCGCAATCTCAATCCTCTGAAATTTCCCGGGGCAACAGCGCTCACATATTTCAGCAATAACTGCTACCTTGTAAACACATTCCACATTCCTGTTGCGTTAAACCCCACAGGCCAAATGCAAAGCTGAATGGCCTCTTGTCTAACTGTTGTACAAGGCTCGCTCTGAAGTGGTACACGTGGCAGGCTTTTAATTGGGAAGGACTTTATTTAGCTTGTTTTGACCCTTCCTAATTTAGTCCCTCTCGGCTTTCAATTGATAATAATTTTCTTGAGCCCAGATGGGAGAGAGATGAGCCACGGGCTCCTTTCTCTTTCCTCCACCTGAGTAACACTCAGATCACTTCCAGAAAAAAGAGCACCAGATTTTTAATGCGAGGTCACAGCAATACATGACTACCGCAGGGGTTTCAGGTAGGAGTCCAGTTAAGTTGGACAGTCTTCCTAACCCAAATAATTTCTTACATGAACGGGCTGGAAGGTGGCTTTTCTGACCACGCCACAATAAACAACATTTCTGAGTCTTTTCATCTTTGCTCAGAACCTTCATCCACAATCTATAAGACAAACAGGATCAGGATTTCACAAATGTAAGAGCCCTAATTTTTTGTCATTTACTCCCTCGCAACATGTACTTGCAAACTTTTCATTCTTACTATCCATTCAGGACATATTTGTTATTTTGTGTTTGAAAGAGAGGAGATATTTTCCTGTAGCTCTTCTCTCTCCATATACTTGCAGGTCTGTGCTCCAAACCACACTCTGTGCTCCAAAACAAGGATATGAGCAAATGGAAATAACTGCCACTTGCTCAGATTCTCATTTTCCCCTTTGCTCCTTCCCTGCAGCAATAACCTCAGTGAAAATAACTTCTGGCAAGTCACTCTGCATGTTTCACCTCCAGTTGCCACTTCAGACTTGCAGACTTTCGGAAGTCAATACCCTGAATGCAGCTTAATAGTTTTTACCGCTGCCTTGTCAGAAGTTCAGAGCCAAGTCTCAAGCACGCCCTACACCACCTGCACAAGCGCACTCATTCCCTTGGACTAGGAAGTAGAAAGCATTTGCGTGTGCCAATTTGTCCAGGACAAGTAATAGTGAGCATGTGTGCTCATATATTCACAAGATTATATGCAAAAATGTTACATGCAGAACAAAATGAGGAGAGGGGATAAGAGAAAGTACAAGAAAGGAGAGCACTGAAGAGCTCAAACCTTCCCTGACAGCGTTTATAACAAGAGCAAGGGACATAGTCACTGCGAGGGCTCCTGCTCCTTATCTATCCAGAGCAGCAGAATACGCTACCATCACAGTATCATACCAATTGTGCATCCTCTCTCATCTGCAAAACAGATGGATTGAGCCCTGACAGGGCTTCTATATTAAACCGGTGCAGGATGACAGGTGAAAAACATCACTATACGATGCTGCTACTCCTTAGGTTTAATTTCCGAAGGAAACAGCACTTACGTGACTGCACTGTCTATCCTGCTCCGTTTTCCCATTTCCCCACTGCTCTTGAAGCCATTGGTCCTTTTCAGCTGAGTTCGATGGAGAGACGCATCTCAAAGCTGTGAAGCTTGACCAGGTTTGTGAAAACTGGTGATTGTGCACAGAGTCCCCACTGCAGGAAAGCCGACAGCAGGAGGAAAGCAGTTTCTTGTTCCTCTTGCTAGCCAGTTGAGCAGCCAGTACACCCATAACCCAGGCACAGGCCTGATGAGCCTCTAAGCTGGCCATTAGAGGATACAGGCAGTTGGGTATGACAGAGAGTCAGGAGGAGAAGGGAGAGACTGAGAAGTGAAGTCCTGCAGAGAGTGCACGGGGCGAATGCATACTGCAGCAGGGGAGCACTACCGGCCTGGCGGAAGCCAGCTGCTGGTTAGAGAATGATGCCGATGTTATCATGATGCTGCTGCTTTACTTGGAGGTGGAGAGAAGAAAAGAGAGTGCAAGAGGCAGCTGCCAGCTCTTGTGGCTCTCTGAAAGGCCTGAGATTCAGACATATCCCTGACCTCAAGTCACATGGGAATTTCTGGAGAACATCATAGTGTTTCAAGAAACTGTACTACAAAGGTACAGGTGTTTCCGCTCATACCACTACAAAGCCTACCATGACGAACTTATGCTGAATCAGTCCATACATATACAATGCTGGGATGACAACCAGCCTACAACTTGAAAAGGCTCTCCAAAGGGGGAAAAGAATTGTTGGCACCCACATTTTACAGATGGGTATAAAAGTATGGAGAGATTAAATGCTTTTCCCGATGTCCTCCAAGAAGCATCTCTAAGAGTAGGAACCAGAGTGAGTCCGTCATAAGAAGTGGTGCTCAGCTCCAGGCCTGTCCCTTGGTCCAGCTCTGCTGGAGCCAATGGCGCAGACTGAGATGCCCTCTCTGGTCCAGGGTCCAGCTCCCAATGGCACGCCGTGGCATACTGGAAAGCAGGAGGCAAAGGGAACTGGATCCCGTTTCCTGGATCTCCCTTGGAAGGTGTCCCATGGACCACTGGTGGGGAATACACTGGGAGAAATATCTCCGTTTCCCATGTCACCACTTGCCCTCAGTCTCTTCTCACTTCTGCCACTGGGGCAGAAATTCTCCCTGTCCTCCTCTGACCTGAGGACCACTTTCCTTGTGAAACCCCTCACTGTTTTAAGATCCCTTTGGCAGAAAGCTCTTATGTGCCCATTTGTCCCTGGCTGTATCTCCCTCTAGGCAATGAAGAAAAGAAGACACTTCAGATATTAATAGGTCTAAATCACCTTACTCTGAGGAGACGCCTCTCTGCGGAGGATAGAGGGAAGCCAGGGTTACCTAGCTGTTCATGGTTAGGTGCTCTGCATTCCCACCATCCTACCCCCTGTGCCAAGTAAGCCCCAAAGGCTACACGGGAACCTGAAAATTATGTTTAAAAGGGGCAGAAAGGAAAAGACCGATTTGGGGACTTAGCCCATTTGTCTCCAGGCTCACTTCTTTGAATACACCACGAATGTTTTACTTCAATACTCAAAGCCCGATGAGATGCAGGTTATTAATTTTTGACTATGACAAGATTATTATGGTTAATTTAACATGTGCAGGCACTTAACTAACTACTGTTGGGAAATATTTGTCATTAATTCAAAAATTTCCTGCCTGCAATTTGGCAGATAGAGTGTAAGTGAGCTGCAGAAATCCAGCATGACATAAAGAGCTCTCATCTGCCATCACCTTTACACGTGACTGTACAATACTTGAACTCTGCCTGATTTAAATGAGCACAACAAAATCTACTGCAGCATTCATAAATTAAATGACATTGGCATTCAGACGCTAGAAAAATCTAACTTAAGAGTGTGCTCTTCCAGATGCAGGAAGAGGAGCAGAGAGGCACACAACCTCCCCATGGGGAGCGAAAGGGACACCATTGGGAGAGAGGGTGGCAGAGCAGCATTCCTAATCAAAGCTCAGAAAGCAAAGCTGTGTGAGCAAAAGCTGCTTGTGGTGGGCTTTCCTCCTGCCTCCTGGGGGTCTGCCATCATCCCAACCAAGTCAGGCAGTGCAGAGTAAAACCACTGAAGTGATTTCATTCCGGAGCAACCTGTCTCTCAGGCATGGCACAGCCCTCCAGGGCCATCCCATCACTCCTGGGGAGGGAACTCCCCGTCTCAAACTGCTGTGTTTTGCTTGCTTTCCCAGGGAAGCAAGCGAAAAATCTGTGTGTACAGAGCTCGTTAAAGCAACAAATCAAAACTCATGTCCAAAATGATGAGTCTCATGGCACCTTTGAAGGGTCCTAGCACTTCTGGCTTTTTCTGATCCCTTGGGGAGGTCCAAAGTAACAGAACAGATGCTCAGCACCCATCCAGTGGCTTACATAGTTTAGTGATGAATCGTTTTGCCCACAAAGGCTCTTCAGCTCTGTGTTTTTGCAAGTCCTACCACTATCAGATGCATCCTACCTATCAGCCCCTTCCCAGTGCAGGGGCTCCGTGCATTGCTGGGCCTTTTTCAGTTCTCTCATACAGCACAGTCTCCTGAGGAATGGCATGTTTTGGTACACCTATTCCTTTGAGCTTCACATAGGTGTGTCAGGATGAAACTTGGGAAGGTACTACCAGAGGAGAGCATTCTTCCTGAGCATTCAGTCCCCTGTTGTTGCTGGCAAACACTCCATATAATCCTTTCACAGGCTGATTAAAGTTTTATTTTGAAAACTATTCAATTTTCCCCATCCCTTTGACGGAAATGCTATTCCAGAACTTTGTAGCTCTGTTAGACATTCCCAGACTAAATGGCCAGTCTATACCAATGTGCCAATGTGATTCTTTCCTTGAAGCAACTTTTCCCTCCTGCCAGGGGCGTTTAGAGAAGACAGCCATCTCCCCTTTCATCCTTCATCTGCGAAGTCAAACAAGCCATGGCACCTTAATTTCCTCCCAAAGAAAAGCTCTCCATTCTTCTGGCCATCTTACTAACCCTTCTCTGCACCTGTCCCACTCCAAGCTCACCCCTTCTGGCAGCCAGATGCCCAAAATCAGACACTGGATCCTAGGTGGCCTCTATAGCTAGATGACACAAAGGCTACTCTTGGATTTAAGCTTTTCAGCTCCCAGCTAGACTTGCACAGGTTGGCAGACAGGCAGAGAGGAAAGCATTCACCTTCCAGCTCTAGCCCGCTCTCTACTGCACAGTCCAAGGGCATGTCTGAGTCATTTGCTACCAAGAAATGCCATTCTGTGCAAGCCGTATGTTCCAATAACCTCCCAAGACTTGGCTCTTTCCTACGTCCAGCCACCCAGATCACTGATGCTGGCTGCCAGCACCAGACTACAGGACGCATTCCAGCTTCTTTTCAAACCCCGAAGCATCAGCATACGCTCCCTTGGCTGGACTCGCAAGGGCCCAGCCATCTGCGTATCTGCAGAGTGTCTCTGATGTAGGTGTAACAGGAAAATATTTAGCCTTTTACATGTAGTTGGCAAATGTACTAGCTCAAGCTTGAGGAAAATCTGACCCCCTTTGCTTAGGGGCCTCCTTTTCCTTTTAACATTTTTTTCAGACATTTTAAAAATATTTGTGAGTCATGGGAATAGGCAGGGAATGAGATGTCTAGCAGAGCTCCCAGCTCTGGCAGAAGAGCATTACTAAGAGGACGACGCTATAGGGCTTTGTGAACAGAAGAAAGATCTGGGTGTGCTGGACGACTTAATCTCTCAGGTCCCACACTACCCTCTGAGGATGCTGCTTTATTAAAACAGCTAGATCAAAGTGACTAAAGAGGTTTCTGCTGTTAACTGTCTCCTGAAAGTTGTTGACCTTGAGACTGGAACAATTAAATGAAATGTGAAGCACCTCCTCAAACAAGTATTCCTCCTTCTCTGTCCTACATCACCTAAACACATTAGTGTGAAGTTACACACTTGAGAGAGCCTTTTGTAATACAGAACATCCCGAACTGCACGAAGATCCTGCCCCGGTATAGATTTTTTCTCCT
This sequence comes from Fulmarus glacialis, assembly GCF_000690835.1. Taxonomy (NCBI): domain Eukaryota; kingdom Metazoa; phylum Chordata; class Aves; order Procellariiformes; family Procellariidae; genus Fulmarus; species Fulmarus glacialis. The sequence goes on along the minus strand of NW_009203400.1, from coordinate 22,920 downwards.
TTCTTAAGTGGACTTACACATTGTGGGTCCTAGGAATGGATGTTTGAGCTCTCCCATATGTGTGATAAAGACAAAAAGCTTGGGATATCAAATTAGACATGCACACTTTGAAAAGCGGCCGCTGTATCAGGTATGCCATGTGAGACTGGGAATTGTTTTTCTGAATACTAAGTGTGGAAAATATCAATTGAAACTGCACTTACTCAGTCTCTCTGAAGAAATCAGCTCCTGAATGCCTTAGAGTCAGCATTCAAATTAAACAGCTTCATATTAGAGATAATTAAAATATATGGCTTAAAAAGAATCCAGTCTTTTATGTCCCTATTCAGAATCCACCACTACAGCCTCCTGTGCAAAAAAACTACAAACATGCTTGCAGTGTACCTGTCCTAGAGATGTTCAGCCAGATCTTTGGCTGATGTCACTTGGTGGTCCTCTGCTGAAGTTAATTGGAGCTGTGCCAAATCATATTGCTGAAGAGCTGAGATGTACTGTTTATAGACTTCTGAAAAAGGCAAGTTAAATAGCTTGTATGCACCTGGAGAAATTAATTTCCACATTTTTCAAAATATGAAAACTGTATTTTCTGTGAGGAGTGGTCCTTCAGTAAACTATCATGCCAGCCCTGTACCAGCACTAGATACGAACATACGCTGGTTTAAATACTACCATCTCTGCTATCTGCGAGTAGAGAAGAGAGACTACAGCACAAGGAAGACAATTTTTTTTCCTCAGTTTTTTTTTAGAATGGCACATCGCTTTAATTTTTACATTTTTCAAAGGGTTTCTTGTAACCTATCAAAGGAAAACAAAAAGCAGTAACAAATCCCATATGTTACCAATCAGAGGCAATGATTGCTGGCCTCTGCAAATAATACATAGTTAGAGGAACTTGCTGCTTTCCATTTTGTAAATGTGCTACAAGGAGCCAGTTGCAGCAAGAGCGCGGCAACCGATAACTCTTGATCAGTTAAGGATTTTTCACTAGCCAATTCTACAATAAATTAACTAGAGAAGTTTAAAGGTTGTTTTCAGCACTTTATAAAGAGACACCACAAGGAACTAGGGAAGACAGTTCATCTTTCCACTTCACTTTTTTACTTACCATCCGATGAAACTTTAGTAAGTACCAAGGCAGGTCAGTACTCTCACAACTGAATGTTGTGCATCTGTGTAACCAAGAAACGCATTACACCTGTGGGAAAACAACCTTTAAAACACTTCAGACATAAACTTTCTTCAGCTGCTTACCTGCGTATGTTCCTGTTTGCCAGATTCAACGTAACACAAAAGGCTACTGGTGTTTCAAAAGGGATCTGTCACCTCGCCAGACATTTAAACGGTAGCAAAAACAGCAGAGGCACTTTCAAGTTTGCACGGAGGATTCTGTAAAGTCTCGATTCGACTTGGACAGTGCAACCTAAGTCTCATCAGTTACCCAGCACCGGGCTACGGTCTGTCTTCCCGAAGCGTGAGTTATTAGCACTGCCCCGATCCCTTCACCAAGTGATCCCTGTATCTAATGCCAAAGGAGCCGGTCAGAGGAGAAAGCACCAGTATCCCCCAGTTGCTAGGAAACAAGCAGGGAGATCCTGACCTGAATTCTTAGCAGAGGCTGATGTTGCTCAGGAAGCTTAGCTAGGTCCTTCCTGGAAAGGCAGGGACGTGCCGAAAAGTTACTCCTGGCTTTGCAAAGGCCACCACGTAGCACCACCCAGGACAGAGGGACAGCAGCTGAACTATTTTTACACCAAAAATGCATCCGTTGTGAAAACATGTGCAAAAGTAGAGGGTGAATTTTCTGTTCTTCATGCCAATGAAACTAGAAAGTTTTTAACCTTGAAATAAGATCTTTGTATTTCAAATTTGGTCATTAGATAAAGTGGAAGAAACCATCCACCATGCACACAGCCACAGCACTAACAAATGCAATGGCAGAATATTAAACATACAAAAATCAAGACATTAAGATTATCCCAGACACGTATGCTACGAAGCGTTTTCTAAAGCCAAATTCATAACATAAAAAACTGAACAGAAGCAAATCAGGAAAGTTAATGATGACACAAGAACTCTGCGTTTTCTGACCTTTTAAATATTTTAAGTTACTGCCATGCCATTGTATTAATTACTCTATTTAGCTTCAACCTCCTCAGTACACATTTTCTAAAAGATGAAAAATAAGAGCTGAATTAGACCTGAAGAGCTAAAGCGCCTCTGAGTCCCTTGCATGGGGTATAACTGACCCTAGTTATCCTGTACAGTGAAAGGAAATAATGACTCCTCGGATGCAGCATAATACAAATGTCTCACACAGATCTGAAAAAATGCCTGTTTGCTTTCTACCGACCCCAAGGAACGTCCGTCCTCTTGGCAACAACATCAAGAAGCGATGCTGCACACACCGCGCGCAGCATGGCCCCCATAGACTGGAGGAGCCGGTCAGGCTGGGAGGGACGAGGAGTGTCAGTGCAGAAACAAGTCCTTTCATTCCAGACGGACGTTCCCTCTTTGCTTGGGCGGTCGCTGCCAGTCCCAGACAGGAATATCTGTGAGGACCTGTGGCCCAGCCAGGACAAGTAGCTCCAGTATCATCTTTGTAGGGCACACTCTCTGCACGAGAGATTTGCAGCGGGTATACCTACCACCCGGCCACCACATAGGCAGAAGCTCTTTTAAAGAGGGGTCTCGGGCACAGGAAGGCTGGCCTGTCGTGTCTAGAGAAGTCCAGCTATGACTTTAAAAGAGAATTGCTCCACAACTTACGATGGCTTTTTATCTGTTAAAGCAATGTTTTAATGGAAGGGAAATGCAAACAAGCGCCTTTGCAGAAACGCCAGACCATCTCAGCTGTGCAATGGCACACCTAACTGTACTGCTGACGTGTGTAGTGTATCCCCAAAAGGCTCTCCTTTCGTTACTACATACAGCCAGGTTCAGTGGCCCAATAAAGCTGTGTTCAACACAGGCTCACGGTCAGGCAACGGTCTCTTAGTTATGCTTGAAATCTCTCCCTCCCCCATCAATGTCTGTATTTGGGAATCAGCCTATTCCCTGCAGCTATTGTAACTGCCCAAAAGCAGATGAGTACTACGGTGCTTCAAGTACCTTTCTGAACAACAGCCAAAGCCCATCACGTTGATAGGAAAATTATAGTTCTTTTGTTCATTGCCCTTCTCTCACCTTTTTGCAGAAATAGGAAGAGCTCAGTGTTAAGTCCTGTCCCAAAAGCACTTAAATTTCCAAACAAAGTAGTTACAGATACCATGACCCAGGGAGCAGCAAAGATGAATTAATCCAGGTTTTAAAGAGAGTCACAATAAAAAAAATCTTTATAGATAACCAAGTGACATTTGGAGGAAACAAACTGAAAATTTAAGATATTAAATATATACTCACCTGCTGCTAAAGAAAAGCTGATCACGTAACAGAATACTGAGTGCAAGTCAGAAATCATAGCTCTGTGCAGTGCAACAGTATTTTAAGTAGTGCAGGTCTTCTGAAACAATTTTCCTTATGAAAGGCCATCCTAAAGATACCATCACCAGACGGCAGAATGATGCAGAGAACCTATTCATAGAAATATTAGTCTTTTAGATAGCGCTAGGTTCATTTTTTACTATAGATTCTTCTTCTGCAAACCAAATGGGAATGTATGTCACTTCAGTGCATTTTTTCCTACAAATTTGTCCAAATGGCCTTAATGTTCAGTAGTACAGCAAGCTGACACTAAATAGCAGAAAACAGAGGAAAGAGAGAAAACTTGGCAAAGGGAAAGGTATGGCAAATACAAGCTTTCAATAATGACGCCCTTAATAGAGGCAAAGAGAAATTTAAAGACACAAGTATGGAAGATTTGAGAAGAAATGGAGAATTGCTGGGCCTGAAAGAGAGAGGGAAAGGGAAAGCCTTTGAGGGACAAGAATTTCAGATGTGAAAGAGGAGGAGGAAGATGAGAATAATACTTCTGGATTTTTCTGTAAATAGACTGAAGGACATTTACCAGGACTGTCATGTGGGTAGAGAGCCACAGGAGATACTTGGTGATGAAGGCAGGGCTTCAGGTAGGTGCCAGAATCCAGTGATCTCCTGGCCACAGATGAGCAAATAGCTCAGTCAGTGATTTGTCATTGACACTCTTGGCAAAGTTGCCAATTATCGTACAGCCATTGATTTTTTTAGGTGTTTTCAAGCATAACCAAAATGCTGAGAAGACTCGTGGGAAGTTTTAAACTGCTACTGGGCAGAAGACAGGGTGTGAGTGGTACATGGAGCAGAGTAATAACAGGCAATAAAACAGCAAGAACCGCAAAACAATAAATCAGTTTTACGTAAGAGTGAGCAAAAGGATGTAGATGGGAACAATGCTGCTGGAAATGCTGATTCAAGGGAGACCCCAAACTGGGCGCCTTCCCTCCCTCTTAACACTTCCTGTGGTCATGTCTTGAACAGCAAGAATGGGCGAGTAGTAAAATGGATCTGGGTGTGGTACAGAAAAGCCATTCCATAGTGTTAAAAATAACCTGTCACATCTTCCTATTGTCTAAACTGGCATAACTCCACCAGCTTCATTTCACGCCAGCTTAAAATCTGACCAAATGCGCTGAGTAAGAGGAAGGCAGCAGTTCCTCTTATATGCTTCACTTTGCCTGCAGGCAGGTTTCAGCAAGGCACGTGTCTATTCCAGGGGAAGATACTTAATGAAGGATTTAATCTTCCTGATGAATACAGAAGGATGCTAAAGTACCAAACTCGTCAAATGCACCTTGCAACAAAATACGTTGTTAAAAATTTGCTTTACTCAGCTATGTATTTGTAAAGCCATGTAAAACAGACAGTTTGAAATTGCCTGACTTCAACCACTGAAAGTCAAACGCTGCTGTCCAAATCTCTCTGCAACGGTATAGTTTTACAGTAATTGAGATAGTACGTAATCCGGTCACATCTCCGCATACATCAGTAATACAGTACCGAGAAGTCTCCCGGTTGTTCAGACACAGAAGGAGCCGCGTGAAGCATTGATTCACGCTGATGAATTGTAACCAAGCAACACTGCCAGCATCCCTCCAGCCCATTGTTCGTCTGAGCTGGGGAGAATAGCAGCAGAACAGCACTGAAAACCTGCCAAACTCCGACTTCCCCAATTAAAGGATACCATCCCTCTAACGCTAGATATAGCAAATCCTTTAAGCAAAATTTAACAGAAATAAACTGTTACTTCCCTCTCACTAAAACGATAATGACATGCCTGAAGGCAGCAAATTAATTTCTGCGTGCCCACAACTCTCTTGTAAATAATCTTTACAAAAGAAACAGTTCAAGTTTACTTTACACAAAAAGTGCAGGGCAATGAATTATTCATCTGAGCAGAGGGACAGAAATACTGCCTTTTTGTTAGTCTGGCTATTAGATGCTGAGGGAAAATAAAGACAACTTTCTCAGATACAATAACTAATCAGTAACAACACGGATGAGATGGAAAGGAAGTAGATACTTGAAAAATTTGTTCAGTAAGAGTTGGCAACCATTTTCCATGCAAATGTCTGAAACTGACAGTTAATGCACAGAATATAGCTACTACATCGTCATCGACGTGAACCTTATTATCAACAGAGGCATTAAAAAACGACATCACAATACTGAATTTTTTCCTTTTATTGCTGTTAAGTCTGAGTGGTGGGATTATTTGTTCTGTTTAATGCCACAGGCCTGGACATCAAGACCAAAATTCATTGTAAAATGATCCACTGTTGCTCTTTATAGGAATAAGAAGACGACACAGTCTTCTAACAAAACTGTTGGTTACTAGAGAACCTGAATTTTCAAGATGTGCCACAGTCCCCCCATTATCAGGAGAAAAAAAAAGCACATGTATAAGTTAAGAATAAGATACAGAATCGACTTGTTCTTATAATGTAAAAGGCTAGCAGCTGTATGCATTTCTCAGAGTATAAAAAAACAAAGCACTGACCTGTAAAACAGAAATAGTAATAAGATCTGCTAGACTTCTGGGCTCTGAAATCACATTCCCTGAGAGCAAGTTTCCCAAAGAAAGGCTGGGCACTTATGTAAGATACCATTTCCCTTTTCAGTGAACTGTGCTTCTCTTTTGAAACTTTACTTAAAAGCCTGAGTGCAAAACCACATACATCTCTCTTCTCTGGGAATAAAAGTAGTAGGGCAAAGTAACAAACTGCCATGGCATTGGCATAAAAACAGATTTATCAATGCCTTTCAGAATTTGGGATATATTAGATCACCCTCTTTGCTGACTCCCTGCTCTTCTTTTTAGTCCTTTTCTACAAACCAGGTTCCTAGATGCGGTCTTCTCAATACCATCGTGGAGGATTAAGCAGTCCTGTATTCAGTATTCTACGTGGAGTATCACCGGCATCTCACACAGGCAGAAATGCTGCTGCTGCTTAGGCTCTCTCTGCTTGGCAGTTTAGGGTCTTTCTTATAAGTCCTCAATGCTGTCAAAGGTTTTGACACTCCACAGAACTTCTTACAAGGTCAAAGTCTGCTCTCCCACGGCATGAGTTCCCAGCAGCTTCCTCTCAGTTGTGAGCAGATATTTAAAGCAGAACTTGGTCTCATCTTCTTCTTTCCCCTCATGTGTTTGCCAGATGGCTTTATTTAATGTCTGTTCCCTCTTAGATTGGGTTTTTTGCCTCTACATTTGCCATCTGCTGGTCCAAACAGCTAAATGATACACTTGCTTTTCAATCTCATGGCATTGATTCATTCTTGCTGTCAACTTGGCATCCAAAATAGTATGGCAGGGAGACCAGCAGGTCTGGTTAAGGCCTCGCTCCAGCAACAGGAATTTTCTCCTCCTTGTGCTTTTGCGAGCCATTACGGCAGGAACAAAGTTGTAACAGGGAACAAAGCACAAAGCCAGAGCGAAAGACAAGTACCGAGAGGAACTGAACCATGTTGTCTCAATGACGGAAAGTGGTCTGTGTCGTGGCTATCGCCTGGAAGCAGGATTTGCAGCCCCAGCTGGCGTTGTGTGGCCTCGTACAAAGAGAAGATACCATGCTGCGCAGCAGCTAATGGCAGAGAATTGCATGTGCACTTCCAAAAGAAACAAATGCTGTGTGGAAAAAAAACTTGACTTAGATCCTCTGAATCGTTTTCCAGAGTCTTCGGCAACTGTCTTGCTCTTTTCAGTGACAATGTACGGGACTCTTGTGAAATAACTGAGGTGAATATGGGTACCATGCCCGTGCCCTGCAGGGTACCCAGCCTGGGCAGCACTCCAGGGGAGAGGGAAAGGCCAGGACAGGCGCCTGCAAAACTGCAACAGCAGCTGGCTGGGAAGGGTGTCAGGAAGAGGACGGAGGCAGCACAGAGGGAGGAGGAAGGGAAAGGTGCCAAAAAGTCTTGCTATGACCCCACCTAAATGCCTAACAGCAAGGTATTACTGAGTCCCCTGTATGTGCATGTTTTACCCATCTTGTTACTTTAAACTCAGAATTTTCTAGAGATGATTCCGTCTCTTGAGTGTTTGCACAATTCCAAGCACAATAGCTCCTTGTGCTAGCTGAGTCCTTTGAACGCTACAAGAATACAATTAAATAATAAGAGCAGTAAAAAGCTTGGTGCTATTCATACTTAAGAGGATCTCGCACGGCTCTGGACAAATCATAGCCACAGCAACACTCTCAACAAACACGTTTTCTAATCCTCTCATTATTATTGTTGCTCTCTCTTAAAGTATTTTAAAGACAGAATAAAAATATTCCTTTAATGAAAAACTGTTAATTTCATTTCATATCTGAATGCCACAAAAGACCAACAGTTTCTCCAAACAGTCTAACTGAACAAAAGCTTGAGAACTCCTAGTTCAATGCTTCTCTGTATGCTTAAATTTGCATATACACTTGCCTTTTTCTGGTTCTCCTGTTGTTTCAGTGGCTCAGCTGACATCCAAATAGCCTGCCTGCTCTCAGGTTTGCATCACATGGTGAAGTAAGTGGGAACAGTGTGAGGTCTGCAGCGTCTAGATCTCTTAATGTTTAGATAAATGCTGACACTACAGAGCTGGTCCTAGTTTTCCAGAGCTTCCAACCTCAGTTATGAAACTAATAAACCTATCCCAGCTGTTCAGCGTCCTTGGTCTCAGCAGCTCTGATCCAATGCCCATTGAGGCCAGAAGAAAGATTCCCTAATTACCCAGTGAGTGCCAAATCAAGCGCAATTAGACTCAAGTGCAACTGAAGAACAAGATGTATAAATTCTTTTGCCATGCAAATTCCTTCACTGCTGAACTGTATTGCACTGACCCGCTTGCTCCAGGTCTTCATGTAACCTGATACTTCATACACCACCCAGTGTTCAACGAAGTAGTGCTGAGAAACAGATTTCTTGAAATTCCCAAGCTTTATGTACTTCATGTTAGGAGTTCATAAAGAAACGACAATCAGATTTCTGGTTGTTACCATCATGAATGGAAGGATAAAAATTCAGTGACAAGTTATGAAATGTTACATCTGCTGGAGAAGGAAGAACAACCAGCCAAAACCAATGTGTCACAGAAATGTGTAAAACGGCACCAGATCTAGCCAGATACAGTGCAAGCCAGGTCTATATTTGAAAGCTGCACTGGTACAGATGTTAGTAGGTGTACTGAATAAAGGACAGGAAGACTGTACCACCAGTCTGCATATCCATGGTAACCAAGAGTGGATCTCCTGGGGAAGGGAGTGGTGATATGGGGAACAAAGGAGCTGTATTCTTTTCCCCCTTGCAATAGGGCTAAATAGCTTTCACATTATATAGCAAGATTATTTAGGTTGAGGCCGTGTTCACCCCCAGATAACAAGATCAATAACAAAAAAAGAACAATACGGGTTCATCAGCATCTTCAGTCCTCAGAGGGCTTGTCTAGCTTGCACTTGTCTAGGTCCATGTCTCTACATGTTCACAGTTATTGTTCCACCTAGGCTGAAGCTGATGCAAACACACCCAGTCACATTACAGCCAACCCATTATAATATACACAACAGAGTACAGTACCCAAGACATACACTGGTCGGTTGGGGCATGCAAGCTAAAGAAAGAAACAATGGCCTGCTATGCAGCTATCGGTATGCAGCATTTAGGTACGAAGTACCAGTATAGCTCATTTCTTTGTGTATATGAATATGTTCTGAATACATCTACGATAATGCAATTGCATCCCCTCTAGGCAAGGTTTAACAATCTTTACTGTCTTATAACCACTCATAAAAGTTCTATTACCGTTGAAGGACAATGTCCAGAGAAAGAATGAGCTATTGCATAAGCAATGAAATGACTGGGATCTCCATACAATGCACAGTGATACCAGTCTCCTCCCACATGCACCTACTGCATTACTCTAATGACCCAAAGGGCAAACCCTGGAGCTCCCGCTCCTCTATGTACCCCAAACAACCCTCACAGAGCCACCGTCTCTCTCCATTTCCTTCCAGTTATCATCGGGGCAAGAGGCGGCACCGCGGCTGACACTGAGCGGAGCCCACGCGGACTGGCTGCTGGGTACCTGCGCGCCGAGCTCCCAGGCAGGAAGCCAAACATAACAAAAGAAATAGGCACTGTCTGCCCTGTTGCTGTATGGAAACTCTGAAGTAGCAGAATGAAAAATTATTACAAATACAGTTACTTAGTTACTTTTAATAATCTCCTTTTCTTATTCTCCTGCCCCTGCCACAGATTTCAGTTTATTCTGTTTGTGAGTCTGACAGCCCTCTGCACATAGTCCATTCCTCTGGCTCATTCCTGGTGCAGGTTCTCCCTGGGATTCACTAGAGGCAAGAAACAGTGACATCAAAAAGAAAAGAGGAGAGAAAGAAAACAGAGGCAATAAAGACTTAACATACTCAAAAAGCCATCTGAACATCAAAACAGGAGCAGAAAAGCTCCTTCTTCTTTTTAAATGTATCTTGTTTCCATGCTATACTATCTACAGGGTATTTTTTTTAATAGTCTGCTCTAAAATGGTCTTGATAACTAAATATTGTATGATTTGATAATCATACAGTAGAGCAAACTACTTTCCTAACCTGGAATAAATTCTTAAATTCTACAGTGCCTTTAAGAAAATGGGGCTTCAGTACCTTTTATTTCTCCAATGACATATAAGCCCAGAAAAAAGTAATTTTCTCTCTATTTTAGTTGGCTTTGAAAGTCTTGGAATTGACAGTTGTATGTAAACAATTTACACCTTCACTTTTACAGCTACATGAAATCAGCATTGATTTATGCAGCACACAATGTCTTTATTTCTTCATTAATTTCCCTTCAGGCTTTCACTGTAAGCCAGTGATACTAGAGACAAGATAATAGAGATACTTGTGTTAATTTCCTTCATTATATTCAGTTGCTTGTAACTTTGGCAGGTGGTATAACTTTCAGGCCCTTTGAGTGGGAAGGCAAAAGGATGAATAGCTTGTGAGTGAAGTCCACCCCACATGCAAGAGGCAGGTTATAGCTGCACAACGAACCTCGGTTCTGTCACACTCAAGTTTGCGCTTTGACTCAGCAAAGCAAATAACGCTCTTTTCAAGCAGTCTGCGCAAAGTTGTCAGGGCATTCTGCTTTAACACATAGCACGTTATCAGACATTACACATCCAACACAATTAATTAAAACATTTAAAAAGTGGTTTCCCCTGGTATTTGACAATCTGCTGTTCCTAAGCAAAATGGCTGAGAGTTTAATAAGAAATGTCAAGAAGACTAGTTAAAATTTGAAGTTCATTTTTATTAAGAATCTTCTCATGTAAGTAGACCACTTGCATGTTCCTGCTGCAGCAGCTTTCTCACCTACACTAGCAAATGGCTTTTGTTTCCTTACCCTAACCTATTAAAGCAGACATTGTCTCCAGATCACTACACGCTGTACAGACCTGTTATGGAATATAATATTGTAATGACACCACAGCAAACTCTTGGGCTGAACTAATACGAGCTCTCAGCTTTAGTCCAAATTTGTTAGCAAAGTAAACAGACTTAGGATGATGCTGAGTGCTACTGTAAATTCCAGCCCAATTCCACCCTGAAGAGTGGATGGAGAAAATAAAATGGTGCAATCATTTATAAATATTACAACAAAAACTGTACATTGGTCAGTTTTATTTTGCCTTATGCTTCAGAAGTAGAGGCTATTAAAATAACAACTAGTCAGATAAGAAAAGCTAATAAGAAATGAGGCTTTATATTATGGAGATATCGCTGACAAAATTTAGTGCTGTAGGAGCAGATGTGGTTGGAAAAAGAATTTGCAAGTTCGTTTTGTGGAGATAGAGGCAAGAAGCCCCCACTGAAGGCTCCCACCACCATCATCCACAGATCCAGAGTCCCCATGAGTCCACAGCAAGGTTCATACTGAGATGTATCTATTTGTACACATGGTCCTCTGTTATAACCCAAATTATTGTTGTGATTGAGCTAAATCTTGTGGCTTTCATTCAGAATAAAACTGCAAAGCAACTGTGCTGGTTATTAAACCAGATAGTTGAAGCAATATGAATAAAAATTACAGAATTAGAGTTAAACGTTACAGTATAATTGCCAGTAAACCCATTTATTTATTTTGCTTTGACTAAGAAACTTGCTACATCAGGATTATTGCAAGAGTTGCAGAGAAAATTTCTGCAAAGTTTCACGAAAACTGACCAAAAATCTTTTGTGTACACATGACAAACAATTTACAGTGCTCTCTGCTCACAGAGTCATTTGGCATCAGATTCACAGGACCAGCTTTTACTAAAAAATCCTCTCACCATGAGAAGGGTTATGGAAATAACCTCTTTACTCCAGAGCAGGTAGCATTTCCTTAAAGCACTCCACCAGAGTCCAAATATAAACCCTCATATGCTTGTGCTAACAGCGCTGAGTTACACAAGAGACGGTAACCAGCTGAAAGAGCATAATTTTGTCAAAACAGCAGGTCAGCTAGCATTATCCTTCCGTGTACTGCAGACTCACTGCAAATGTCAGAGAGGAGCCAGGCCACTTACTTGGTTCAGATATCTCTGAAATGGACCAACCTTCAGTCCCATAAAAACTTTGAACTTTACCTGTTCAAGAGTTGAAGCCCACTTGTGGATCCTGGAATGTCAGATACACAATATTAAATTATTACACACCCATGATTTCAACTTGCTTCTAGGAAAAAATGTCTCCCTTTTTCTCCTATCATCTTCCACTGTTAAATTTCAGGCTAAAAAACAATGGGGAAAACTAGTAACCCAAGTTATTGTTGTGATTGAGTTAAGCATTACTGAAGCAATGGCTATAATTCAGAGCAAGTGTAAAATGCAACAGAACTTCTTTATCCAAGAAGATAACAAGAGCAACAGAACCATCATCTATAGATGCATGGCAAGTCCAAAGAAGCAACTGATGTTGTGTGCCAAAGGAGATGTCCTATAAAATAGCTATTATAAGTGCAGATATTTGTACGGCAGAGATGTTTCTGTAGGGATGGAGGGAGGGAAGGAGGGAAAGGAGGGAGGAAGGAAGGGAGGAAGGAACTCTCTAGGAAAAACAATACAGGAAAGGCAGCAGAAAGTCTGAGAGCAAGAATAGTTGTTGGGAAAACTTCCCTGAAAAGGCCTAATGACAGAGCACCACCTCACTGGTGGCAGAACAAAGTAGGGAGTGATGCTCAGAGAAGCCTCTCTCCTCTTAGTTGAAGGTTTGAGTGTTTTTTCCTAATTATCAGGATTGGATCTGGCTTCATCACCAGATTAACATTAGCTAAAACTTATTAAAAATTGCCTGGTTTTGACCTCAGTTTTGACAGCCTGAACTCAAGTGAATCCAGGGTCACAACCCCAATTCTGACCTTGCAGCAGTTCCTCGTTCTGTCTTGCCCAAGTATGGTTTTATTCGTACACGCTACTCTGTATTCTCAAATGCCTGCACAAAAGTGGAAGAAGCAGCAGCAGATCCACTTTCAGGTGCGTTTTGTTGATTTCTTTCACAGCTGTGGCAAGAATTAATAATGGCAAGCCTGTCAAAAGAAGCTAGTGAGCCTATTCTACGGCCATGAGGCCAAAGACAGGAGGACAGCTATGCACCACACCGACCAGAGGGACCCAACATTCGCAGGAGTTGTGCTAGAAGACCCCCTCTCCTGTGCTGAACTCCATCAATCTTTCACAGGAGCCAGTAACACTCTTAACTGTATTCTGCAGCCCAGCTTACCAGACACGTTACCTTCACACCATCACAGCATCCAACACGGCGCTCCTGCGGACACGTGTACAGGGGAAGCAGGCACCTGTGAAATTCTGTCCAGCAGGTAGAAGAGCAGATTTCCTGAAGTCCCTTAGGCTTCTCAGCTAATTGCAGTATGTGCCACAGTTTCTCAAAACTAATCAGTTGTTTCAGAGAAACATGAAACTTATGATGAGGACAACGTGTCAATTCATTCACAATATATGCTCCTCTACAAATATGTAACACAGATTGGAACTGACATTTAAGATGACCCACACCCTATATAAGCCTCACAAAAACTGCCTAGTTATTCACTTTTCCAGCTTGGCAAACTAAGCCTCCATACTCAGTGTCAAGCTAAAACATTTGTTAAAATAATTCTTGGCTTCCTTCCACTCCAAACAAATTCATCCGGCAGATATTTCAACTCATTTTTGACTCAAGCAAGCAGAAGTAGGGAGGTACAAAAGTAGAGGTATAAAAGCCTTCATTAGCTAGAATATGATTTTTTTTTTTTGGTACACCTTTTTCTTCCACATAAGGATAATGGAAGGTTTCAGCTATTTTTGAGGTCACTGTCTCCAATTAAGAGTAACACATGAGCTTTAAACAAATCAGACAACCGTGGAACAATTTTAATCCCTGAATGAATAAATCCCTTGGGGGACCTGGCTGCAAAGAAATCAATGGGCAATTCTATTAAGCCTTAACAGCAAATAAGGCACAATCTGGCTTTTACAATGAACCTCAAAGCCGCAAATCCTGTCATAAGAATTTATCAGATTTGTGTGATCAGTCATCAGTGTACAGAGCCCAATTATACCCAGAATGTCTTCTGCTTACAGCAGTTGTTGGAACAGCATTGTACGAGATCATCTTTGGGTTAGGGGCTATAATCTTACAGTGAAAAATAAGACAGCAATAAGCGTTAACTGGGTGAATACTCATTTGTTCCAGGGAACTCCTACTCTTATCAGCACCCTGCTGCCCACTGACCTTACCTCTAGCTCAGAATTGTTAAGAGAAGTGTCAGCTATGACTGTGAGAAGCTCATCATTTGCTCGCACAGCCTTTCACAGCAACATATAAATGACCTCTCCTGCCTTTCAGACTGGAAGTGCTCCCTCCAACTCTAGGATCAAACACAAATCATTCATACCCGGCTACAAAAATACACTACAGGCTGGCATAGAAAACAGAACTGTGCTTTAAAAAAAGATCATCAAAACAGAAGAGGCAATTTCCCCTCCCCCCCAGTACAATTAAACCCTCAGCTACTGACAACTCTCAGGGTAAGGACAAAATCACTTTGCTTGGTATGACTGATACAGCCTAGCCCATATCTAGGAGTCTCTGAAGCATGCTTCGGGCTGCGTCTGTCTTGTAAATTAAATGCTCTCAGGACCATTCTATGGCACTGGAGCCAGTGGCTTGAAATCACACTGCTAAACTCTCATGGTCCTCAAAAGAAGGCGACTACATCCACACTACTTGTTGAAAACCATCACTAGCCTATCTAACCAGGGCCATGTCCAGGGCTGTTCTAACAACCTGAGAGGATAGGTGATCAGTGACAGCCTGACTCAGGAAGGTTCCCTGTGCTGTTCAGTAGTACAGATGCATCTTCCCTGTCCAGCTACCCAAAACTGTTCAGATCTGGGGCATGTGCAAGGTGCATGACAGCTGCCTCTTGGCTCACAGAACCAAATTTCCTTTCCTTGAAACCAAGGCACGTGAACAAGGAAAGAGGTTGAAAACAACACACATACAGCTACTACCCAGACAGAGCTATGATATAGACATGGCACACCCCGGGCTCAGCAGTACTCACTCCAAGCATCTACTGTTTAGATATATAGTTCTAGAGAGTCAAATTTTCAGAGCCATTAAATGCTTAAAGATAGAGATGGGAGCCATCACCTCTTGCAATGAAGAGGAATCATTAGCCGATAAGATGTACAGTGGGATTTTCAGGTTAGGTGCCTCAATCCTATTGCAGTTGACTGGAATTATATCCCTGAAGATGTTAAAAGCCTCTGTGTAAGAGAAAAGCCTCTGTTATCCCTCGGCACCCAAGCACAATGTCTCTAATCCATTTTGCTGGCTTATGAAGGAAAGAAATACAGAAGTAATACTACAAGCAACTGTTTTCCTCCTCCTCCTGAGTAAATAAAAAATATCACCTGCATATTTCAGCTTTGAGATCTTGCTTCAAGTCTATTTCTGAGCAAACAAATAGAAGTCCCGGGGAAGCTGCTGAGGTAAATTTCAACATTGCCTGGTAGCATGAGACACAAGACAGGCAGAAATAGTTAAGTAGTTTAATTCACACTGGTTTGGCATTCTGTCAAAGGGTTTTTGCGGAAGTAATTAAAAAAGAGAACCCAAAGTCATTAGAAAGAACAAATAATTTTCACAGTGACACTTTACTTTTTTCCCTAGCATCCTCTCACTGATACATGTTATCCAGAACTCTCTAATCTGCGCAATCAATTTAAAACACCAATATACAGTTACCAACTCACTTTAAAAAACTAAACTAGTAAAGAAT